>NC_053023.1:557378595-557571227 GCF_003073215.2 Triticum urartu
GGCGCCTATGCGCAATATTGCTGGGTGGGAGGAAACAGGTGAGGAAATGGCGGGAAACGGTGGCGTGTTCATAAAACGCCATCAATTAATGGAAACTTAGCATAGAAGGAACATCGAGCTAGCACAAGAAGGAGATGATGATCAGATGAACACGGACCACACTACGGAACCGTTTCTGTTATTATCGGTATTCGCACACATTTTTTATTACAGACCTGTTTGCCGCGTATCACAAACATCTTGTTATATTGAACCGTTTCTGTTCTCTTGCCTCAACGCAAACAATTCATCCAAGTGAACTGCATGCCGTATATCGCACACACCTTCATCTGGCTGCCCGTTTCTTTTGTGTTGCTCATACGTCTCCAACATATCTATAATTTTTTATTGTTCCATGCTATTATATTATATGTTTTGGATGTTTAATGGGCTTTAATATGCACTTTTATATTATTTTTGGGACTAACCTACTAACCGGAGGCCCAGTGTCAGTTGTTGTTTTTCCCTATTTCAGTGTTTCGCAGAAAAGGAATATCAAACGGAATCCAAACGGAATGAAACCTTCGCGAGGATCTTTTTTGGAACAAACACAATCCTAGAGACTTGGAGTAGAGGTCAAGCAAGCAACGAGGCGGTCATGAGGTAGGGGGCGTGCCCAGGGGGGTAGGCGCGCCCCCCACCCTCATGGGCCCCTCGCAACTCCACCGACCTATTTCTTTCGCCTATATACACTCTCGTACCCTGAAAACATCTAGGAGAGCCACGAAACACTTTTTCCACCGCCTCAACCTTCTGTACCTGTGAGATCCCATCTGGGGCCTTTTTTGGTGATCTGCCGAAGGGGGATTCTATCACGGAGGGCTTCTACATCAACACCATAGCCTCTCCGATGATCTGTGAGTAGTTTACCACAGACCTTCGGGTCCATAGTTATTAGCTAGATGGCTTCTTCTCTCTCTTTGGATCTCAATACAAAGTTCTCCTTGATTCTCTTGGAGATCTATTTGATGTAATTCTTTTGCGGTGTGTTTGTCGATATCCGATGAATTGTGGGTTTATGATCTAGATTATCCATGAACAATATTTTATTCTTCTCTGAATTCTTATATGCATGATTTGATATCTTTGCAAGTCTCTTCGAATTATCAGTTTGGTTTGGCCTACTAGATTGATCTTTCTTGCAATGGGAGAAGTGCTTAGCTTTGGGTTCAATCTTGCGGTGTCCTTTCCCAGTGACAGCAGGGGCAGCAAGGCACGTATTGTACTGTTGCCATTGAGGATAAAAAGATGGGGTTTATATCATATTGCTTGAGTTTATCCCACTACATCATGTCATCTTGCCTGATGCGTTACTCTGTTCTTATGAACTTAATACTCTAGATGCATGCTGGATAGCAGTCGATGTGTGGAGTAATAGTAGTAGATGAAGAATCCTTTCAGTCTACTTGACACGGACGTGATGCCTATGTTGATCATGCCTAGATATTCTCATAACTATGCACTTTTCTATCAATTGCTCGACAGTAATTTGTTCACCCACCATAATATATGCTATCATGAGAGAAGCCACTGGTGAAACCAATGGCCCCCAGGTTTCCTTCATATAATATAAAGTTTCCAATCTACAATCTTAGTTTACTTTTTATTTTGCAATCTTTATTTTCCAATCTATATAATAAAAGTACCAAAAATATTTATCTTATTATCTTTATCAGATCTCACTTTTGCAAGTGGCCGTGAAGGGACTGACAACCCCTTTATCACGTTGGTTGCAAGGTTCTTATTTGTTTGTGCGGGTACTAGGCGATTTGTGTGTCACCTCCTACTGGATTAATACCTTGGTTCTCAAAAACTAAGGGAAATACTTACGCTACTTTGCTGCATCACCCTTTCCTCTTCAAGGAAAAACCAACGCATGGTCAAAAGGTAGCAAGAAGGATTTCTGGCGCGGATGCCGGGGAGATCTACGCTCAAGTCAAGACATACCAAGTACCCATTAAAACTCTTCTCCCTCGCATTACATTATTTGCCATTCACCTCTCATTTTCCTCTCCCCCCCCCTTCACAACCTTTGCCTTTTCTTCACCCTTCTTCCGTTCAATCTTGTGTTACCATGTGCCTTCTTTTTGCTTGCATCTTTACTTGCTAAGAGTTTATGGATCCCCATCCACTTGCTAATCTTTTTAAAGGGTCCAATTATGATGAACCAATTGCTAGTGAGTTGAGTGCACTAGATTATCTTTATGGAGTTTTGCTTGAAATCCGTGAATCTGATAATTGTGATGAAATACTTTATGAAGTGATTCACGATAGATCTTTGAATGAAAAGCATGATTGCAATGATGTTATTATAAATTCTCTTAATGTCAATCGTGTTAATGATATGCAAAACCCTAAGCTTGGGGATGCTAGTTTTGCTATGTACACTACTTGTTGCAATGATCATGATTGGGGTGATTCTTCTTATGATCTTGAAAATTTATTTAAGCCCCATGATGAATATGAGATTGATAATAGTGTTTGCAATATTATTAAAAGTGGGTTTGGAAGAGTGTCAACTTTAGATCCCGCATATTTGGAGAACGCTCAATCTTATGAAATTTTTGATAAAAGTGGGTTTGGAGAGGTCATGACTTTAGTTAATGTTAATCCCACTATTTTGGAAGAGTGTTAACTTTGCATGCATGTGGATCATGTTGAAAATATTTTATGTGATAGTGCTACCTCTTGAGCATGCGCTGGTTTTCCCTTGAAGATGAAAGGGTGGTGAAGCAAAGCAGCGTAAGTATTTCATGATTTTTTATTGATAATCATGTAATTACGAAACTGGGAAAGGATTGGTCTAATTATTAAAATTAGGGAGGACGCTGAGGAAAACAGCATCCAGACCTGGATGCTATTACGCCCAGCATTCTGACCTGGACGGTAGTATCAAGCCCGTCCTAGGTTGGCCCCACTCGCAAACAAGCCGGTTGACTCTGCTTTGGCGTTTCGTCCCCCCGAGTTCCTCTCCACCGCCGCCCTCCACCTCTCCCCTATTGCCGCCCTCCGCCTCTCCCCGGCCGCATCTACGTCATTCCCTCGCGCACCACCTCATGGCAGGCTCCCGCCTCTGCCTCGTCCCCTCGTCCACCACCTGACGGTCAAAGTAGGTTGCGCCACTGCGACGAGTCTGGCGGACGTGACAGCCAATCTCTCATCTCTCCACCATATTCTCCACATCTCGTCTGTTCCTCGTCCCAGCTAGCCTCGCAGCGTCAATTGTCGCCCGCAGTAGAGCACCACAGGTAGGCACTGTCTTTTTCTCTTAAACTGGTGTACGATTCTTCCTGGTCTCTAATTGAGACTTGTTACTACAATAGATGCTAGCAAATCTCTTCTATTTATATCTTTACTTGTCTCTTTTTGTGATTGATAGATTGATACTGATAGTGCATCAAACCGAAATAATGTGTATTCCTGAAATTTCATGAGTGTGACATGGTCCTTGTAAGAAGTTGAGAGTAATTGATTGCTATTCTTGATGATGCAGCTTTACTTTACTGATTTTCAGTTGTTTCATAAGCACAAGTCTGAATGAGAGTAGGATTAATTGAGTTTCATCTAGTGGAGTACTTTGAAGAATAAATGCAAATGATTGACATGGTATTTCACTTGAATTGTTTAAATGTTGTTTTATCTTGTAACAGGGTACTGAAATGAATACAAGTCAATGTTTCAGTGAATTATTATGGATGCCGCACAGCCAACATAAAATATCCAAATCTTGGGAAAATGTGAGTATTTATCAAATTTCCATGTGGTCTGTTGCACTTTTTGGTTGGTTGAAACTGATTTTTGTATATCTTAATGCAGCCTAACATTTGCTTGAATGTTCGGTGTCATCGTGTTGGCATTCCAGTGGATCCTCTTTGTAGCGCAGCCTTAGAGAACCTTGGTTTTTATCAAATTGCAAAAATGAAGAAAATCAATGTCGACAAATATTTGATATCAGCATTGGTCGAGCATTGGCGGCCTAAGACAAATAGTTTTCATTTACCTGTAGGAGAAATGACTGTTACACTACAAGATGTGAGTTGTTTGTGGGGGTTGCCTATCCATGGTAAACCACTTATTGGCAAAGCTGATGCTGCATGGTCTGGATTGATTGAGAGGTTGCTTGGGATTCCTGTAGATGAACAACACATGAAGCAAAAGAGAAGGCGGAAAGATGATGACAATGTTGCTGTGAAGAATTCACAGTACTCTTTAAATTTGGGTAAACTACGAGAACGCTTCCAGGTGATGCCGGATAATCCAGTGGATCGAGAGATTCATTGGCATGCTCAAGCGATTGTTCTAGAAATCCTTGGCTCCACGGTGTTCACTGATACATCTGGAGATGGAGTGCCAGCTATGTATCTTCAGTTTATGCAGAATGAAGGGAAACCAACAGAGTATAATTGGGGAGCAGCTGTTCTTGCTATGTTATATAGAGAGTTGAGCATGGGGGCTGAGAAGGAGAGATTAGAAATTTCGAGGCCTTTGTTGTTGCTATAGTTATGGTCCTGGTCTCATTTGCCACTTGGTCGCCCTAAAAATATTATTGAGAAGCCAAAGGAAAGGGAGGAACCTGGAGATGAGGAAGATGAAGAAGTAGACTTGGATTATAACCCTGTATTTGGAGCAAAGTGGTGTGCTCGACATGAATTTGATGTTCCACATAATGCGGGTATCGTACTGTACTCACCTCATCTATTAGCCATTGTTTGTGTTGTGCCAACTAATTTTTCTCACTTGCAAATGAACCATATAGGTACCGAATATTATCGAAATCAGATTGATTTGATTCGAGAAGGTGCTATTGAATGGCAACCATATGAAGACCTTCTAGATGAGATGCCTGTCGAAGTACATGATGGTACTAATTGGTGGTTTGCTAGAGTACCACTCATACATTTTTGGATTGTAGAGTTTCACTATCCAAATAGGGTGATGCGGCAATTCGGATTAAGACAAGCCATTCCACCTTCCCCTCCACGCGGCGAGGTAGAGGTTCGCAAACTGCGAAAAATTAAGCATTCTGCAGGAAAACCGCATAATTGGGAAGAAGTCCATGCCATGTATGTTCAAGAATATGTTGAAGAGTATGATCGTGTCCAAGTAGGAGTAGTGCCAGAGGATATTCCCTTTGATGTAGCTAGTTTACCCGATTACAGACATTGGTTCCAACAATATGGTATGTACACAGTATTCTTTGACTCTCAATGCTTAGGAGGCCTAGATAAACCTATCACATATCCTCGAGATAGCGTCGAATGGACCGGGTACATGCCCAGCGGTCCACCATTGGCTTGCATTGTAAGTGTGTGCAATATTTTCATTATTTATTTGGAATGCAGTAACAATCACATGATTTAATATTCGTATTGTCGCTTTGTAGAGCCTACGTGAGATAAAGAATGCTGCATGGGGGATCAAATGTGCTACTACCAGTGGGTGCAAGAAGATAGGCAAATCTATAATGAGGTCTTGTGTAGGAAATTTGATGGATCTCAACTTGGAGCCTAGACTGCGAAGCATGCTCGATGAGGCTAGATTGCCGCTGAAGATCAAAGATATCCCATCTGATGATGATGTTTCAGATATTGCTCACCCACCGAGCCCCCCGAAAGAAAGCAACTCCGATGTATTTAATGATTGGATATACTCTCGAAGAGGTTTTACAACATATCTCAATGTTGGTGAATCCATGATAGATGGAGGACGGACAACACAAGATGCAACTGAAGCTCCCAGATTTCAGTCAAGGAGTTCTTCACAAGTACTAAACTAGAATGAGAGCATATAGTGATATGATATGCTCATCTCCACCGATCTAGAAGTGTAACTGAGTAGATGTTTATTTCCTTTTGCACAACAAAAAAGTTCCTGATCATGCTTTGTAATAGGCCACACATGGGTTGTAATCCTTTCAAGCCATGTCACACCGCATTGGGTAAGCTCATGTTGCAGCCTGCCCTCTGTAAAACTGAATGTGCGTGAGATGAATCAGACATCAAAATTACGGCTGAAAACAAAGAATGGACGAATCTCGATGAAAATTTCACAAAATAGTATTCATCATATGTAAGTCCTTGTGTCAAAATTTCATAAAATTCTGGACACATTTTTCAGGTTCAAATTTTTGGCCAAATTATGGCTGAAAACGAAGAATGGACGAATCTCTCAATGTGTTACTCAAAATTGGCTGAAAATTTCACACAATAGTAGTCATCATATTGTTGTACTTTTGTCAAATTTTCATAAAATCCTGTACACTTTTTTTCAGGTTCAAAATTTTGGCAAAATTATGGCTAAAAATGAAGAATGGACGAATCTCTCAATGTGTTACTCAAAATTGGTTGAAAATTTCACACAATAGTAGTCATCATATTGTTGTACTTTTGTGAAAAGGTCAACAATTTCTGGACACTTTTATTTTCGGTTCAAAATTTTGGCCAAATTTTGGCTGAACGAAAAATGGCGACTCTGTCAATATCTGACTCCAAATTTAATGAAATTTTCCCGGAATACTAGTCATCAGATGGTAGTCGTAGTGTTAGAATTTCGACTACGTGATGTGGTCTTCTCTTTACTTGATCTCTTCCCTTTATATGTATGTTCTTCCCTTGACTCAACCTCTTTCCTATGGATGATGCGCTCTTCCCTTGACTCAACCTCTTTGCTTGACTCGACGATGAGATCTGTCCTTGACTAGATTATGTGCCTAAAGGTAAGACACACAAGTTAAGTCAAATGTAAATAAATTTTACATACAAAACAGTATTGTATAACAAGCTTTAATACCTATTTGATTTCTTTCTCTTGTGGAACGTCGGGCCTGGTGCCCCATTCGCCTTCCTTGCATTTCATCCATGTACATGGGGATCCTTTTGTGCTGACGACGCCCACGATTTACTAACTTCTCATCGGGAACAATAGTAGGTCCATTATATGTTGGCCACTCATTTTGGTAACCATACGAATGAAATTGCTCATCCCAAGTGTTTGCAAGCACTTGAGAAGAGTAATATGAGTGTACTATTTCATTTTCATTAAGATTCCGATACTTGCAAATAGCAAGCACATGAGCACATGGCACACCAGTTAGGTTCGGCTTTAGGCATTCGCAAGATGGAGCATTATTTGGTTGCAAAATGACCTTGTACTTGAAGCCTTTATGAATAAAAACAACATGATCTCCATGGCGTAATGGAACCCTCTCATGATCAACCTTGACCTCAAATATTCCAATTTCGTCGCCATATGAAATAACATGCATATGTCCTGCCTTGTCACCCCTTTTCACCAAAAGTTTGTCTACCCGTTCGGACCATTGCTTTCCATCATCAACCAAGTTAAGAGCACTTCGTCTTCTTTCCACAAACCACTCCAAACACTTTGAAAATGTTTCCTCCACAATCGCTGCCACTGGGAGCCTCCGGGAAAGCCTAAACACGTTGTTTAAGGACTCAGACCCATTGCTGGTCATGATCCCCCAACGGTAACCCCCATCCATGCATTGAAATACTTTTTTAGGTTTTTCTTTCTCATTTTTATCTTCCTGCAAATAATTACCGACCTTTCTAAGATATGCTATTGCATCAGGACAAGTATGTGCAATAGATGACATGCCCTCCTCAAACCTACGAGGTTTCTTTTTCTTGACTGCCCACTTGAATATTTTCAAAATGTTATCATCTCGATAAGATTTGTATAGGTTCTCTGCAGCATGTTGAGAACAAAATCGATGAACACACTCACCAGCATCCTCATTCCAACCAATGTGTGGCTGCTTAAACACCCATTTGATTGCTTTGTGGCGATCTGAAATGACACACACGAACTTTCCAACACCAATTACCTCCCTCTGAAGCCATCTCATGAACCAGCCCCAGTTTTTTGCATCCTCTTTCTCCACGATGGCAAATTTAAGAGGTATTAGTTGGTTATTAGCGTCATATCCACAAGCCATTAGCAACCTTCCCTTGTACCTTCCCGATAGAAATGAAGCATCCACACTTATTACAGGTCGAATGTGAGGAACAGCTTCAATACAAGGTCCAAATGCCCAAGCCACATATTGAAATTCTCTATGCCCATCCTGCACCATGGGTTTCGATAGAAGAGTATACTTTGTACCTGGATTTTTAACTTTAATACCTTCGAGGAAAGGGACCAGAAGATTGTATGATCCCTCCCAGCTACCAAAAAGTTGTGCTATGGCCTTCTCTCTTCCACGCCACAACTTATTGTATGACGGCTTCACATTTCGGTAACGTTGTCTGACTAATGCTCGAACATTTTTTATACTCAACTCCAGGTCATCCTTCAATGCTTCACAAATCACATCAGCAATTATAGAGGCCGATAACTAAGAATGATCCGTTCTATTTGCTGGTGCACGACAAGTGTGAGAGTAAGGACACTTTCTTATTTGCCAACATGAACCAATTTCTGTTGGTGTTGCATACAGCCTCCACATGCAACTATCATTAATACACTCTGCTATAAGTTTAGATTGACTGCTTGTGCTGTACTTTACTTCCAAGTTCATGTTTATGTGAAATTCACCAATTGCAATTTTGAGGTGCTCTTTCGAATCAAAAATCTGAAGCTCCGATAATGGGCTCGCAAAATATTTCTTACATCCAAAAAACTTTCATCCGTTGTTGTCTCCCTAAGTACAGATATGTCACTAAAGGCTCTCACGCCATTCTTTCCAGAGCTCCGCATGAACAGAAATGCATGGACAGGATGCACGTGCCTTAGTTCTGAATCATCATCTGAACTTTGGCTAGGTGCACCATCAGAATCATGCTCATCATCATCAAGCTCTCCAATCAAATCATCCTCATGGTATGTATCCTCCTGATAATATGGGTCATCGCCAATGCTTGTTCGCAAATCATTTGTTACATTAACATGACTTGCAGGTGGAGCATGTGACATGTTGAGATGAGGAGCACCTGTGATACATTCTGGAAAACCACCGAGAGAGGTTTGATGTAATGAGCAACGCATTACACTTTCATACGTTCGTTCTTGACTTTCAGTTCTTCGGATGTCCCTTGCAGTATTGACTTGATTCAACATGTCTCCATTTGGCGAGATGTTAACATGTAGCTCTATCACTTGCCATGTTGTCCGAGACTTCATCTTCTCAAAAATCATGGTCCATCCTCTTTCCTCATATATTGGAACTAATTGAAAATATTATGGTCCAGGAGCTCCAATATCCAAGCGAGCTTGCATATTCAGGTTTTACTGATCATCACCAACTACAAGTCCTCTACATATCTCACTCTTGACATCTTCAAAAGTGGTTTCCTCGAATGCTGGAAAAGTGACGTCGGGAGGAACACTATAATACACACCCGTGGATCCATGTTGCACTTCACCATCCACATATGCCAGTACGATTAACATGTTCTTATCTTCACCTGCTAACATGAACATGCAAGGTGTAAATATGACAACCTTACATTGATCTACTGTGGACTATGTAAAGTTGAATTTTTGCAACCTATCAATTCTCTTAAACATACCAATTTCAAACTGTACCACCACATGAATATTGAAACCAAATATCTAAACATTGTTTGCTTACAAGTCATTGAATCAATTGGACAAAGAACCAACAAAGATGCAAGACAAGCTTAGCACAACTCTCATGTTCCAACCACGAGATGATTAGAGGATCCTAATGGTGAGCGGGGAATAAGAGAGATAGGGCTACCGTGATCAGAGACGTCGAGTGATGGGGGATGGTTAGCACATGGCGACATTGAAGAGCGGCGATTCCATGCGTTCTAGGGTTTACAAGCGACAAAACTTCCGTCTATTTGAGGAGAACGATTCAGTTTAATCTTTTTAACAATAGCGGATCGAACCAGTTACAGGGATGCGGTTGATACTAGCGTCCAGGTCAGAACACTGTGCATAATAGCGTCCAGGTCTGGACGTTGTTCTCCTCAGCGTACTTCCTATTTTCCAGATTTAGACCAATCCTTTCCCAGTTTTGTAATTACGTGATTATTAATTATTATTAATAAAAAATCAGAGTATTTCCCTCAGTTTTCCAGAACCAAGGTATCAATCCAGTAGGAGGCCACACGCAAGTCACCTCGTACCTACACAAACAAATAAGAACCTTGCAACCAACACGGTAAAGGGGTTGTCAATCCCTTCACGGCCACTTGCAAAAGTGAGAACTGATAGAGATAATAAATATTTTTGGTATTTTTATGATATAGATTGAAAGTAAAGATTGCAAAGTAAAATAGATTGGAAACTTATATGATGAAAGATAGACCCGGGGGCCATAGGTTTCACTAGTGGCTTCTCTCAAGATAGCATAAGTATTACGGTGGGTGAACAAATTACTATCGAGCAATTGATAGAAAAGTGCATAGTTATGAGAATATCTAGGCATGATCATGAACATAGGCATCACGTCCGTGTCAACTAGACCGAAACGATTCTGCATCTACTACTATTACTCCACACATCGACTGCTATCCAGCATGCATCTACAGTATTAAGTTCATAAGAACAGATTAACGCATCAGGCAAGATGACATGATGTAGAGGGATAAACTCAAGCAATATGATATAAACCCCATCTTTTTATCCTCGATGGCAACAATACAATACGTGCCTTGCTGCCCCTGCTGTCACTGGGAAAGGACACTACAAGATTGAACCCAAAGCTAAGCACTTCTCCCATTGCAAGAAAGATCAATCTAGTAGGCCAAACCAAACTGGTAATTCAAAGAGACTTGCAAAGATAACAAATCATACATAAAAGAATTCAGAGCAGATTCAAATATTGTTCATAGATAAACTTGATCATAAACCCATAATTCAACGGATCTCGACAAACACGCCGCAAAAAGAATTACATCGAATAGATCTCCAAGAAGATCAAGGAGAACTTTGTATTGAGATCCAAACAGAGAGAAGAAGCCATCTAGCTAATAACTATGGACCCGAAGGTCTGAGGTAAACTACTCACACATCATCGGAGAGGCTATGGTGTTGATGTAGAAGCCCTCCGTGATTGATTCCTCCTCCAGAGGAGCTCCAGAAAAGGCCCCAAGATGGGATCTCTTGGGTATAGAAGGTTGCAGCGGTGGAAATAGGGTTTCGTCGTGCTCCTGGATGTTTTGGGGGTATGTGGGTATATATAGGAGGAAGAAGTAGGTCGGTGGAGCTGCGAGGGGCCCACGGGGGTGGGGGCACACCTCCATGCCTCGTGACCCTCTCGCTTCTTTCTTGACGTCCACTCCAAGTCCTCTGGATCATGTTTGTTCCAAAAATCACTCTCCCGAAGGTTTCATTCCGTTTGGTATTCCTTTTATGTGAAACACTGAAATAGGCAAAAAAAAAATTTGGACTGGGCCTTGGGTTAGTAGGTTAGTCCCAAAAATAATATAAAAGTGTATAATAAAGCCCATTAAACATCCAAAACAGATAATATAATAGCATGGAACAATAAAAATTATAGATATGTTGGAGACGTATCAAGCATCCCCAAGCTTAATTCCTGCTCGTCCTCGAGTAGGTAAATGATAAAAATAGAATTTTTGATGTGGAATGCTACCTGGCATATTTTCTTAGTAATTCTCTTTATTGTGGCATGAATGTTCAGATCCGAAAGATTCAAGATAAAAGTTTAATATTGACATGAAAATAATAATACTTCAAGCATACTAACTAAGCAATCATGTCTTTTCAAAATAACATGGCAAAAGAAAGTTCATCCCTACAAAATCATATAGTTTGGTCATGCTCCATTTTCGTCACACAAGAATGCTCTCATCATGCACAACCCCGATGACAAGCCAAGCAATTGTTTCATACTTTAGTAATCTCAAACTTTTATCAACTTTCACGCAATACATGAGCATGAGCCATGGATATAGCACTATGGGTGGAATAGAATATGATGATGGGAGTTATGTGGAGAATACAAAAAAGGAGAAAGTCTCACATTGACGCGACTAATCAATGGGCTAGGGATATGCCCATTAATTGATGTCAATGCAAGGAGTAGGGATTGCCATACAACGGATGCACTAGAGATATAAATGTATGAAAGCTCAACAAAAAAACTAAGTGGGTGTGCATCCAACTTGCTTGCTCACGAAGACCTAGGGCATTTGAGGAAGCCCATTGTTGGAATATACAAGCCAAGTTCTATAATGAAAAATTCCCACTAGTATATGAAAGTGACAAAATGAGAGACTCTCTATCATAAAGATCATGGTGCTATTTTGAAGCACAAGTGTGGAAAAGGATAGTGGCATTGCCCCTTTTTGGCCTTTTTTTTCTTATTTGGCCTTCTTTATTTGGGACAATGCTCTATTAATGATGATCATCACACTTCTATTTATTTACAACTCAATGATTACAACTCGATACTAGAACAAAATATGCCTCTATATGAATGCCTCCGGCGATGTACCGGGATGGGCAATGAATCAAGAGTGACATGTAAGAAAAATTATGCATGGTGGCTTTGCCACAAATACGATGTCAACTACATGATCATGCAAGGCAATATGACAATGATGAAGCATGTCATAATAAATGAACGATGGAAAGGTGCATGGCAATATATCTCGGAATGGCTATGGAAATGCCATAATAGGTAGGTATGCTGGCTGTTTTGAGGAAGATATAAGGAGGTTTATGTGTGATAGAGCGTATCGTATCACGGGGTTTGGATGCACCGGCGAAGTTTGCACCAACTCTCAAGGTGAGAAAGGGCAATGCACGGTACCGAAGATGCTAGCAATGATGGAAGGGTGAGAGTGCGTATAATCCATGGACTCAACATTAGTCATAAAGAACTCACATACTTATTGCAAAAATCTACAAGTCATCAAAAATCAAGCACTACGCGCATGCTCCTAGGGGGATAGATTGGTAGGAAAAGACCATCGCTCGTCCCCAACTGCCACTCATAAGGATGACAATCAAAGAACACCTCATGTTTCAAATTTGTTACACAACGTTTACCATACGTGCATGCTACGGGACTTGAAAACTTCAACACAAGTATTTCTCAAATTCACAACTACTCAACTAGCACAACTTTAATATCACTATCTCCATATCTCAAAACAATCATCAAGTATCAAACTTCCCTTGGTTTCAATGCACTTATATGAAAGTTTTTATTATATCCATCTTGGTTGCCTATCATATTAGGACTAATTTTGTAGCCAAAGAAAATTACCATGCTGTTCTAAAGGACTCTCAAAATAATATAAGTGAAGCATGAGAGATCAATAATTTCTATAAAATAAAACCACCACCGTGCTCTAAAAGATATAAGTGAAGCACTAGAGCAAAATTATTAAGCTCAAAAGATATAAGTGAAGCACATAGATTATTCTAATAAATTTCGATTCATGTGTGTCTCTCCCAAAAGGTGTGTACAGCAAGGATGATTGTGGTAAACTAAAAGGCAAAGACTCAAATCATACAAGACGCTCCAAGAAAAACACATATCATGTGGTGAATAAAAATATAGCATCAAGTAAAGTTACCGATGGACGAAGACAAAAGAGGGGATGCCTTCCGGGGCATCCCAAGCTTAGGCTTTTGGTTGACCTTGGATTTTACCTTGGGGTGCCTTGGGCATCCCCAAGCTTAGGCTCTTTCCACTCCTTGTTCCATAATCCATCAAATCTTTACCCAAAACTTGAAAAGTTCACAACACAAAACTCAACAGAAAATCTCATGAGCTCCGTTAGTATAAGAAAGCAAACCACCATCATAGGGTACTGTAATGAACTCATTATTTATTTATGTTGTTGTTAAACCTACTCTATTACAACTTATATATGGTTCATAACCTCCGAAACTAGCCATAGATTTATCAAAATAAGCAAACAACACACGAAAGACAGAATTCCAATTGTAGACTAAGGCATAGCCTAGTGGTGGGAAGGGGCTGATGCCTTTCCACCCACCCAGGTTCAAGGCATGGTACTTGCAATTTGAGTTTGTTGCACCAATTTTACTTAAGGGGGTTCCCTTACAGTCTTTCGTTCAAAAAAAGACAGAATCTATCAAAAACATAACAGTCTGTAGTAGTCTGTATCAAACGTATACTTCTGTAACTCCAAAACTTCCACCAAATTAGTATGACCTAAAAAATTTGTATATTGATCCACTGCAATTGGAATCAGTATTTTATCGCTCTCTGGTAAAAAATCAAAATTATTCTCATGAGCACAAACTTTCTGTTTTTTACAGCAAGATCAAACAACATTCATCCAAGAAGATCCTAAAGGCTTTACTTGGCACAAACACCAATTAAACATAAAAACACAATCATAACAGAAGGTAGATGAATTATTTATTACTAAACAGTAACAAAAATTAAGGAACAAAAATAAAATTGGGTTGCCTCCCAACAAGCGCTATCGTTTAACGCCCCTAGCTAGGCATTGACAATCTTGGTGATGCTCACATGAAAGACAAGAGTTGAAGCACAAAGAAAGCATCACAAAACACATGACAAACACATCTAAGTCTAACATACTTCCTATGCATAGGCATTTTATAAGCAAACAAATTATCAAGACAAGCAAAAACTAGCATATGCATGGAAGAAAAAGGAAACAATAGCAATCTCAACATAACGAGAGGTAATTTAGTAACATGAAAATTCCTACAATCATATTTTCCTCTATCATAATAATTACATGTGGGATCATAAGCAAATTCAACAAAATATCTATCACATAAAATATTTTCAACACGATCCACATGCATGCAAAGTTGACACTCTTCCAAAAAAGTGGGATTAACATTAACTAAAGTCATGACCTCTCCAAACCCACTTTTATCAAAAAAATCATAAGATTGAACAATCTCCGAATATGTGGGATCTAAAGTTAACACTCTTCCAAACCCACTTTCAATAATATTGCAAACACTATTATCAATCTCATATTCATCATGGGGCTTAAATAAATTTTCAAGATCAAAAGAAGAATCACCCCAATCATGATCATTGCAACAAGTAGTAGTCATAGCAAAACTAGCATCCCCAAGCTTAGGGTTTTGCATATTATTAGCACTATTGAAATTCATAGAATTTATAATAACATTATGGCAATCATGCCTTTTATTCAAAGATCTATCGTGAATCACTTCATAAAGTACTTCATCACAATTTTCAGATTCACGAATTTCAAGCAAAACTTTATAAAGATAATCTAGTGCACAAAAATCACTAGCAATTGGTTCATCATAATTGGATCTCTTAAAAAGATTGGCAAGCGGATGAGGATCCATATCAATAGATTTTTATCAAGTGAAGATGCAAGCAAATAGAAGGCACA
Organism: Triticum urartu; assembly: GCF_003073215.2. Taxonomy (NCBI): domain Eukaryota; kingdom Viridiplantae; phylum Streptophyta; class Magnoliopsida; order Poales; family Poaceae; genus Triticum; species Triticum urartu. Next base: position 557,393,982 of record NC_053023.1, read on the forward strand.
TGGTAACACAAGCAAACAGAAGGACGAACGGAAGAGGGGCGAATAAAACAGCAAAGGTGAAGTGGGGGAGAGGAAAACGAGAGGCAAATGGAAAATAATGTAATGCGAGGGACAAGAGTTGTGATGGGTACTTGGTATATCTTGACTTGTGCATAGACTCCCCGGCAACGGCGCTAGAAATCCTTCTTGCTACCTCTTGAGCATGCGTTGGTTTTCCCTTGAAGAGGAAAGGGTGATGCAGCAAAGCAGTGTAAGTATTTCCCTTGGTTTTTGAGAACCAAGTTATCAATCCAGTAGGAGGGCACACGCAAGTCACCTCGTACCTACACAAACAAATAAGAACCTTGCAACCAACACGATAAAGGGGTTGTCAATCCCTTCACAGCCACTTGCAAAAGTGAGCTCTGATAGAGATAATAAATATTTTTGGTATTTTTATGATATAGATTGAAAGTAAAGATTGCAAAATAAAATAGATTGGAAACTTATATGATGAAAGATAGACCCGGGGGACATAGGTTTCACTAGTGGCTTCTCTCAAGATAGCACAATTATTACGGTGGGTGAACAAATTACTGTCGAGCAATTGATAGAAAAGTGCATAGTTATGAGAATATCTAGGCATGATCATGTATATAGGCATCACGTCCGCAACAAGTAGACCGAAACGATTATGCATCTACTACTATTACTCCACACATCGGCCGACTCCTGCCTGCATCTAGAGTATTAGGTTCATAAGAACAGAGTAACGCATTAAGCAAGATGACATGATGTAGAGGGATAAACTCAAGCAATATGATATAAACCCCATCTTTTTATCCTCAATGGCAACAATACAATACGTTCCTTGCTGCGCCTGCTGTCACTGGGAAAGGACACCGCAAGATTGAACCCAAAGCTAAGCACTTCTCCCATTGCAAGAAAGATCAATCTAGTAGGCCAAACCAAACTGATAATTCGAAGAGACTTGCAAAGATATCAAATCATGCATATAAGAATTCAGAGAAGAATAAAATATTGTTCATGGATAATCTAGATCATAAACCCACAATTCATCGGATATCGACAAACACACCGCAAAAGAATTACATCAAATAGATCTCCAAGAGAATCAAGGAGAACTTTGTATTGAGATCCAAAGAGAGAGAAGAAGCCATCTAGCTAATAACTATGGACCCGAAGGTCTGTGGTAAACTACTCACACATCACCGGAGAGGCCATGGAGTTGATGTAGAAGCCCTCCGTGATCAATCCTCCTCCAGAGGAGCTCCAGAAAAGGCCCCAAGATGGGATCTCTTGGGTACAGAAGGTTGTGGCGGTGGAAATAGGGTTTCGTGGCTCTCCTAGATGTTTTCAGGGTACGAGAGTGTATATAGGCGAAAGAAATAGGTCGGTGGAGTTGCGAGGGGCCCATGAGGGTGGGGGGCGCGCCTACCCCCCTGGGCACGCCCCCTACCTCATGACCGCCTCGTTGCTTGCTTGACCTCTACTCCAAGTCTCTAGGATTGTGTTTGTTCCAAAAAAGATCCTCGCGAAGGTTTCATTCCGTTTGGATTCCGTTTGATATTCCTTTTCTGCGAAACACTGAAATAGGGAAAAACAACAACTGACACTGGGCCTCCGGTTAGTAGGTTAGTCCCAAAAATAATATAAAAGTGCATATTAAAGCCCATTAAACATCCAAAACATATAATATAATAGCATGGAACAATAAAAAATTATAGATATGTTGGAGACGTATGAGCAACACAAAAGAAACGGGCAGCCAGATGAAGGTGTGTGCGATATACGGCATGCAGTTCACTTGGATGAATTGTTTGCGTTGAGGCAAGAGAACAGAAACGGTTCAATATAACAAGATGTTTGTGATACGCGGCAAACAGGTCTGTAATAAAAAATGTGTGCGAATACCGATAATAACAGAAACGGTTCCGTAGTGTGGTCCGTGTTCATCTGATCATCATCTCCTTCTTGTGCTAGCTCGATGTTCCTTCTATGCTAAGTTTCCATTAATTGATGGCGTTTTATGAACACGCCACCGTTTCCCGCCATTTCCTCACCTGTTTCCTCCCACCCAGCAATATTGCGCATAGGCGCCGCGTGACACACGGAGGTGACAAGTGCAGCCTGTAGCACATCCACCTTTTCCAAGCATGCTCAAAGCGCCGCCTATGCCATCAACCTCGTCGACGAGGAAAACGAGCAGGCGCCACAGGCCATCGAGGCCCAGGCGCTCCCCGGCAACGCGATGGACGACGCCGTGATGCGCATCATCGCCAGGGTTGAGTAGACCTTTGGCGCATGGCGCTTGAGCGCCGCGGATTAAGATAGGCATGTCAGGGCCGACAGGCTGTAGCTCGCCACACAACATGATCGATGGTCGCTCCAGAGCAAGCTAGGCGCGTCCGTGCCAATAAGCTGCGGCTCACCGCACGGCGAGACTGTTGGAGCGCTGTAGAGCGAGAGGAGCGGAGCGCCACACAACAAGAGCGGATCCATCGGCGCTTGCCTGCTGTGGACACGGCATCGCAGCTGGGTACACGTCCGTTCAGTACCCCCATTCCTCGCCAGGAGTGGGTAGAGGCCCTCAGCACCGTACTTGCACCAGAGGCCGACAGTGCCGTACTTGCACCGGACGTCCGCCACGCCGTTTGCATGGGTGCCGCCGTTCGACTTGTCCACGGCCCGCTGGATGCCAACGCGCTGGTCCGTAAGCTCGACTGCCTCCTTGGCCCAGGTGTCCACCTGGGCACAGTAGAGGAACATGGCCGTTGCATCCTCGAGCTGGTGATCTCCGATGAAATAGCCAACTTGGAGCTCGAGATCGCGCTCTAGATGTACCCCGAGCGTGTCGACCGCTTGGACGAACGCCCGCATGAGTTCAAGTAGAGCTAAGAGCTACCGTAGGCAAGGGCTGCTGGTCATGGTCTCATGGACGTGTTTTATTTTGAAAAGTCATTTCGACGTGGATAGCTATGTATTCACAACAATCATAGTATTGCTCTGTTTATTGCTCTGTTTAAATGTGTGTACTTTGTTTTCCATTCTTATATGTTCTGTTTCAATGTGTGTATATACGCTTTCCATTCTGTATATGTGGATGATAACAGCTAGATTCAAATTAGTATACAAAAACAGATAGAAAATGGAATTCATAATATATATATATATTAAATGTTCCTTAGTTGATCACACAATATATATATATATATGTATAATATCATCACAAATACGTGATGATACTTAACTACTAGGTACAATGCATAAAATTGAAAACGAACAATACTAAAACTAATAATCCCTCCCGGGGCCAGTATTTCGGCAGCCCCTCGCTAGCAGCTCTCTGGTGCGCGACGTCTTCCCGGTGCAGAGGCAGTACTCCGCCTCCTCCGCCTCGCAGCGCTTGACGTACTGATCTGCCTCTTGCTGGCAGACGAGCACGGCCGATCTTTCCATTTCGTTGGGCGCCCACCGGAACTCCTCGTCGGTGGCACGCTGGAGCTTATCAGTTTGTGAGGGGTGTGTGTCCAAACTTTCATCAAACATGCCAATTTTTTACCACATCATCTTGGTGGTATGACATTAAATCAAGCAAGGTTTCATGTGTTTCTGATCATTTTTTTAATTTTTTGGAATTAAAATGCCATGGCACTCCATGCATGTGTGCCCATGCCTTGAGACCAACATGTTTGAAAATTCCTTCTAATTTACTGCACATGGAATTAACTCGCACACAACTACACAAAAATATAGTTTTTCAAACCGTTATGGTTAGGAGTTGCATGTAGATGTAGTTCAAATTTGAATTATGGTCATCAAATGGCTAGAAAATCACTTAAATGTCTTTAAAAGGTCAAATGACCCCTGAAATTTTCAAAAATTTGAAATGACAGCTGTATTAGTGCATGTTAGACGTAGAAAAAAAATTTGAAGGCCGTAAGAGGAAGCTATCTCCCATTCGTCATCAAGCATGCATTGTTCCCTCTCAGAACCACGAACCTTCTAGTGAGTTGTTCCGGTTTGTGAGAGGTGTGTGTCCAAACTTTCGTCAAACAGGCCAATTTTTTTACCACATCATCTTGGTGGCATGACATTAAATCAAACAAGGTTTCATGTTTTTCTAAATATTTTTTAATTTTTTGGAATTAAAATGCCATGGCACTCCATGCATGTGTGCCCATGCCTTGAGACCAATATGTTTGAAAATTCCTTCTAATTTACTGCACATGGAATTAACTCGCACACAAGTACACAAATATATGTTTTTCAAACCGTTATGGTTAGGCGTTGCATGTAGATGTAGTTCAAATTTGAATTACGGTCATTAAATGGCTAGAAAATCACTTAAATTTCTTTAAAAGGTCAAATTACCCCTGAAATTTTCAAAAATTTCACATGATAGTTGTATTAGTGCACGTTAGATGTAGAAAAAAAATTGAAGGCCGTAAGAGGAAGCTATCTCCCGTTCGTCATCAAACATGCATTGTTCCCTCTCGGAACCACAAACCATCTAGTGAGTTGCTCCGGTTTGTGAGGGGTGTATGTCCAAACTTTCGTCAAACAGGCCAATTTTTTACCACATCATCTTGGTGGCATGACATTAAATCAACCAAGGTTTCATGTTTTTCTGATCATTTTTTAATTCTTTGGAATTAAAATGCCATGTCACACCATGCATACGTATGCATGTGTCCATGTCATGAGACCAATATGTTTGGAAATTCCTTCTTATTTACTGCACATGGAATTAACTTGCACAAAAGTACACAAATATGATTTTTCAAACCGTTCTGGTTAGGCATTGCATGTAGATGTAGTTCAAATTTGAATTACGGTCATTAAATGGCTAGAAAATCACTTAAATGTCTTTAAAAGGTCAAATGACCCCTAGAATTTTCAAAAATTTCACATTACAATTGTATTAATGCACGTTAGATGTAGAAAAAAAATTCAAGGCCGTAAGAGGAAGCTATCTCCCGTTCGTCATCAAACATGCATTGTTCCCTCTCGGAACCACGAGCCTTCTAGTGAGTTGCTCTGGTTTGTGAGGGGTGTGTGTCCAAACTTTCGTCAAACATGCCAATTTCTTTACCACATCATTTTGGTGGCATGACATTACATCAACCAAGGTTTCATGTTTTTCTGATCATTTTTTTTATTTTTTGGAATTAAAATGCCATGTCACTCCATGCATACGTAGGCATGCATGTGTCCATGTCGTGATACCAATATGTTTGAAAATTTCCTTCTAATTTACTGCACATGGAATTAACTCGCACACAAGTACATAGATAAGATTTTCAAATTGTTTTGGTTAGGCGTTGCATGTAGTTGTTGTTCAAATTTGAATTACGGTCATTAAATGGCTAGAAAATCACTTAAATGTCTTTAAAAGGTCAAATGACCCTAGAATTTTTAAAAAATTCACATTACAGTTGTAGTAGTGCACGTTAGACGTAGAAAAAAATTGAAGGCCGTAAGAGGAAGCTATCTCCCGTTCGTCATCAAACATGCATTGTTCCCTTTCGGAACCACGAGGCTTCTAGTGAGTTGCTCCGGTTTGTTAGGGGTGTGTGTCCAAACTTTCGTCAAACATGCCAGTTTTTTACCACATCATCTTGGTGGCATGACATTACATCAACCAAGGTTTAATGTGTTTCTGATATTTTTTAATTTTTTGGAATTAAAATGCCATGTCACTCCATGCATACATATGCATGTGTCCATGTCGTGAGACAAATATGTTTGAAAATTCCTTCTAATTTACTGCACATGGAATTAACTCGCACACAAGTACACAAATATGATTTGTCAAACCGTTTTGGTTAGGCGTTGCATGTAGATGTAGTTCAAATTTGAATTAAATGGCTAGAAAATCACTTAAATGTCTTTAAAAGATCAAATGACCCCTAGAATTTTCCAAAATTTCACATTACAGTTGTATTAGTGCACATTAAACATAGAAAAGAATTGAAGGCTGTAAGAGGAAGCTATCTCCCGTTCGTCATCAAACATGCATTGTTCCCTCTCGGAACCACGAGCCTTCTAGTGAGTTGCTCTGATTTGTGAGGGGTGTGTGTCCAAACTTTCGTCAAACATGCTGAATTTTTTCCACATCATCTTGGTGTCATGACATTACATCAACCAAGGTTTCATGTGTTTCTGATTTTTTAATTTTTTTTGGAATTAAAATGCCATGTCACTGCATGCTTAATTGTATCATAGCTGTTAGACCAATATGTTTGAAAGTTCCTTCCAATTTACTGCACATGGAATTAAATCACCCACAATTACACAAAATATGAGTTTTCAAACCGTTATGGTTAGCTCTTGCATGCACATGTAGTTCAAATTTCAATTGCGGTCATTAAATGGCTAGAAAATCAGTTAAATGTCTTAAAAGGTCAAATGACCCCTGAAATTTTCCAAAATTTGACATGACAGATGTATTAGTACTACAAAATTTCTCCTACATTTAAAACACCATCCGTTGCCACTGTACTCCAAATTCATCTTTCACAGCTAATAAAAAATATCTACAACATCACACACAATTGTTTTCTGGGAACCGTTTGCGATGAAAATATCTGGGTCTATTTAAGTCTCCCTCCTTAAGCTTCACTGGCTCGTCTGCTCCAGGGCCGGCAACCCCCGAATCCACGAATCCTGACCCCCATTTCCGCACCCCCTTCTTGCAAAGATGACGTTGTGGAAATGCTTCGTGAAGGCACGTACGATGGCCACGCCCCCCGAGCGTCGCCGCCTGTGCCGAGAGTGCCGCCACCTACGCCGAGAGTGCCGCCACATCCGCATTGAGCCCAGCCGCTTCCGTCGAGAGGGCGTCTGCAGCAGCCGACAGGGCAGCTGCAGCAGCCGAGACGGCTGCAGCTGCTGCTGCGACGGTGGCTGCAAATGCCGAGAGCGCTCGAGATGCCGTCCGTGCCACCGATGTCGCCCTGGCCCGGGTCGAGGCCATCCACGCCAAGATCGAGGATGCACACGCCAAGATATTCCAGGCCACCTTGGACTGCAGCATGCAACCCACGTCTGAAAAGGTGGCGGTGGTCATGGAGCACCTGCTTCCTCATGAGGCCGCTGAGCGGGAGCTAGAGATGCAGGTGAAGGAAATATGCCCTAGAGGCAATCATAAAAGTTGTTATTTATATATCATGATAAATGTTTATTATTCATGCTAGAATTGTATTAACCGGAAACTTAGTACATGTGTGAATACACAGAAAAACAGAGTGTCACTAGTATGCCTCTACTTGACTAGCTCGTTGAATCAAAGCTGGTTAAGTTTCCTAGCCATAGACATGAGTTGTCATTTGATTAACGGGATCACATCATTTGAGAATGATGTGATTGATTTGACCCATTCCGTTATCTTAGCACTTGATCATTTAGTATATTGCTATTGCTTTCTTCATGACTTATACATGTTCCTATGACTATGAGATTATGCAACTCCCGAATACCGGAGGAACACTTTGTGTGCTACCAAACGTCACAACGTAACTGGGTGATTATAAAGGTGCTATACAGGTGTCTTCGATGGTACTTGTTGAGTTGGCATAGATCGAGATTAGGATTTGTCACTTCAATTGTCGGATAGGTATCTCTGGGCCCTCTCAGTAATGCACATCACTATAAGCCTTGCAAGCAATGTGACTAATGAGTTAGTTGCGGGATGATGCATTACGGAACGAGTAAAGAGACTTTCCGGTAACGAGATTGAACTAGGTATTGAGATACCGACGGTCGAATCTCGGGCAAGTAACATACCGATGACAAAGGGAACAACATATGTTGTTATGCGGTTTGACCGATAAAGATCTTCGTGGAATATGTGGGAGCCAATATGAACATCCAGGTTCTGCTATTTGTTATTGACCATGGACGTGTCTCGGTCATGTCTAGGTACTTCTCGAACCCGTAGGGTCCGCATGCTTAATGTTTGGTGACGATCGATATTATGAGTTTATGTGTTTTGATGTACCGAAGATAGTTCGGAGTCCCAGATGTGATCACGGACATGACGAGGAGTCTCGAAATGGTAGAGACATAAAGATTGATACATTGGATGACCATATTCGGACACCGGATGAGTTTCGGGGGTCACCGAATAATTATCGGAGTGCCGGGGGTTATCGGAACCCCCCGGGGGACTATTGGGCCTACATGGGCCATAGGGAAGAGGGGAGGCAGCCAACAAGGGGCAGGCGCGCCCCTCCCTATAGGGAGTCCAAATTGGACCAGGGAAGGGGGCCCCCTTTCCTTCTCCTCTCCCTCTCCTTCCTTCCCCCTTCCTCCTCCTAGTTGGACTAGGAAAGGGGGAGTCCTACTCCTACTAGGAGGAGGACTCCTCCCCCTCCTTGGCGCACCCCAAGGGCCGGCCGGCCTCCTCCCTTGCTCCTTTATTTACGGGGGCACCCTAAGACACACAAGTTGATCATTGATCCCTTAGCCATGTGCGGTGCCCCTTCCACCATAATCCACCTCGGTCATATCACCATAGTGCTTAGGCGAAGCCCTGCGCCGGTAGCTTCATCATCACTGTCATCACACCGTCGTGCTGACAAAGCTCTCCCTCGACATTCTACTGGATCGTGAGTTCGTGGGACGTCACCGAGCCGAACGTGTGCAGATTGCGGAGGTGCCGTACTTTCGGTACTAGGATCGTTCGATCGTGAAGACGTACGACTACATCAACCGCGTTGTGATAACGCTTCCGCTTTAGGTCTACGAGGGTACGTGGACAACACTCTCCCCTCTCGTTGCTATGCATCACCATGATCTTGCGTGTGCGTAGGATTTTTTTTTGAAATTACTACGTTCCCCAATAGCAGGAGGCGGCAGAGATCGAGGAGCGTCGGGAGGAGGAGTTGCGCGTGGCCGGGGTCGAGGTAGAGAAGAGTCTGTCCGTCGAGGAATCAGCGGTGGATTACCAACGCGAGAGCACAACCACTACTACAAGTACTACAACCTTGAGGGCAGCACCGAGGACGAGGACGCAGTTGACTTCAGCAGGGGGGATGCGGAGTCCACCAACGGCGGCATGTCGCCAGGACAAGTCATCGACGTCTCATCTCACACCGGCGATGCCTAGGCCGGCGCAGTGGCCGATTTGTTAAAATTATGCGTACTTAGGCTTTGTTTTTAATGTTGGTCTTTTTTTAGAGCAATGTTTAGGTCAAATGGCTCTGTTTAATTACTAAAATTGCTCAATTCAGTAAGTGTGGTCTGTCTGCTGTACGCTTTTTTGTGTGCCCAAATTAGCAAGCGATGTTAAATTATGCAATGACGTACTCGGGGAAATTTCCACCAAAATTTGAATTATCAAACTCATCCCATGGGCATAAAGCAGAAGAACCGTTTTCGATGCACACAATCGTTCAACGTGAAAGGTCCCGTGGCACCGCGCGCAAAGTTTCCCTCCACATTTCCAAAATTTTGGCCTACCGCCAAAATATCTACCCCCGCCCCCCTTCCCCACCCCCTTTTCTCCCTGACCATAAGTCACATTTCCCCTGTTTCCTCCTTCCTTCCTTCCTTGCTAAGCTATAGCCGCTTCCTCGCTCTCGCCGTCTCGCATCCTACCGCTGGGGTCGCTATGGTCTTCTTCAAAGACCTCGCAAAGCGGTTCCATGATACGTCTCCAACGTATCTATAATTTTTGACTGCCCCACGCTATATTATCTACTGTTTGGACATTATTGGGCTTTATTTTCCACTTTTATATTATTTTTGGGACTAACCTATTAACCGGAGGCCCAACCCAGAATTGCTTTTTTTTGCCTATTTTAGGGTTTCGAAGAAAAGGAATATCAAACGGAGTCCAAACGGAATGAAACCTTCGGGAACGTGTTTTTATCACCGAACATGATCCAGGAGACTTGGACACTATGTCAAGAAACAAAGGAGGAGGCCACGAGGTAGGGGGGCGCGCCTACCCCCCAGGCGAGCCCTCCACCCTTGTGGGCCCCCTGTTGCTCCACCGACGTACTCCTTCCTCCTATATATACCTACATACCCCCAAACGATCAGATACGGAGCCAAAACCCTAATTCCACCGCCGTAACTTTCTGTATCCACGAGATCCCATCATAGGGCCTGTTCCGGAGCTCCACCGGAGGGGGTATCCATCACGGAGGGCTTCTACATCAACACCATAGCCTCTCCGATGAAGTGTGAGTAGTTTACCTCAGACCTTCGGGTCCATAGTTATTAGCTAGATGGCTTCTTCTCTATTTTTGGATCTCAATACAATGTTCTCCCCCTCTCTTGTGGAGATCTATTCGATGTAATCTTCTTTTTGCGGTGTGTTTGTTGAGACCGATGAATTGTTGGTTTATGATAAAGTTTATCTATGAACAATATTTGAATCTTCTCTGAATTCTTTTATGTATGATTGGTTATCTTTGCAAGTCTCTACGAATTATCAGTTTGGTTTGGCCTACTAGATTGATCTTTCTTGCAATGGGAGAAGTGCTTAGCTTTGGGTTCAATCTTGCGGTGTCCTTTCCCAGTGGCAGTAGGGGCAGCAAGGCACATATTGTATTGTTGCCATCGAGGATAACAAGATGGGGTTTTTTTTATCATATTGCATGAATTTATCCCTCTACATCATGTCATCTTGCTTAAGGTGTTACTCTGTTTTCATGAACTTAATACTCTAGATGCATGCTGGATAGCGGTCGATGAGTGGAGTAATAGTAGTAGATGCAGGCAGGAGTCGGTCTACTTGTCTCGGACGTGATGCCTATATACATGATCATACCTAGATATTCTCATAACTATGCTCAATTCTGTCAATTGCTCAATAGTAATTCATTCACCCACCGTAGAATACTTATGCTCTTGAGAGAAGCCACTAGTGAAACCTATGGACCCCGGGTCTATCTTCACCATATTAATCTTCCAATACTTAGTTATTTACTTTGCTTTTTATTTTACTTTGCATCTTTATCACAAAAATACCAAAAATATTATCTTATCATATCTATCAGATCTCACTCTCGTAAGTGACCGTGAAGGGATTGACAACCCCTTATCGCGTTGGTTGCGAGGAGTTATTTGCTTTGTGCAGGTACTAGGGGACGCGCGCGCAACCTCCTACTGGATTGATACCTTGGTTCTCAAAAACTGAGGGAAATACTTACGCTACTTTGTTGCATCATCCTTTCCTCTTCGGGGAAATCCAACGCAGTGCTCAAGAGGTAGCAAGAAGAATTTCTGGCGCCGTTGTCGGGGAGGTTCGCGCAAGTCAAGATTTGACTTCCGACAACAATCCATTTCTGGCGCCTACACAGAAGTCAACATACCAAGTACCCATCACAATCCTTATCTCCCGCATTATATTATTTTCCATTTGCCTCTCGGTTTCCTCTCCCCCACTTCACCCTTGCCGTTTTATTCGCCCTCTCTTTCTCTCTATCCTCCCTTTCTTTTCTGTTTACCTCTTTTCCGTTTGCTTGTCATTATGGCGAGTCCTCTATCTTCTCCGTTGTCTCCCGAGAATGAAGTTCTAAATTTTAAGCAAAGGGAGGGAGAAAATCGAAAAGACGCTTGGTATAGAATTTGCAATGCTGAAAATAGATCTACCAGGAAGCAATCTACTTCCGTTCTTCTTCGCAATTTTTATGTAGGTGTTGCTCCTTGGTAGAGATATGTCCTTGATACCATTACCGGAGGGAATTTCTTGGGTAGCCACACTTTGGATTCTTATAATTCTATGATAGATTTATTTGGCTCACCACCTCTTTTGGTTAATGGAACTGTATTAACTTTGGAGCATGTAATGCAAAGCCTCGAAATTATTGAAAATAAGGTTGCTACCGTAGAGTCAATTGAAAATTTGGATAAAAAGATCCACAACCGAATCTCTCAATATGGATCTAAAGTAGGAGTAACTTTAGAAATATTAAAGAGAAAGAACCTATAGTTAATGAAAGAATAAATCATGATTCCACTAGAATCGATAAACTTGAGGGTATCATTACCAACTTGGGAACCGCTTTTTCTTCCGTAAAGAATACTCCAAGTCCTCCGACTAAAATTGCCAAGCTTATGTATGTTCCTAAAAATAAGGGTGAATCCTCTAGTAAGGAAATTGCGGATCTCAAATCTATAAGTATTCATCCCAATCTTGTTGCTATCATTAAGGAACCATTTGTTACAAATGAATTTTTCGATCTTGTGCCTAAAAGTTTGATAATTACTAAAAAAGAAAGAAATTCCTAAGGATGGTAGATGCCTCATTGAAGAATTACCAACCAAAGATGGCAATACCTATATCTATACTTGCTTTTTATGCCTAGCTAGGGGCATTAAACGATAGCGCTTGTTGGGAGGCAACCCAATTTTATTTTTATTCCTTGATTTTTGCTCCTGTTTAGTAATAAATAATTTATCTAGCCTCTATTTTGGTTGTGTTTTTGTGTTTAATTAGTGTTTGTGCCAAGTAGAACCGTTGGGAAGACTTGGGGAAAGTCTTGATATCTTGCTGTAAAAAACAGAAACTTTAGCGCTCACTAGAACTGCTGCCATTTTTATTTGGAAAGTACTATTTAGTTAATTATTTTTGAAGATTATTAATAGATAAATTCCTCACGTCCAGCAATTTATTTTAGAATTTTTGGGGTTCCAGATCTTGCGCTAGCTACAGATCACTACAGACTGTTCTGTTTTTGACAGATTCTGTTTTTCGTGTGTTGTTTGCTTATTTTGATGAATCTATGGCTAGTAAAATAGTTTATAAACCATAGAGAAGTTGGAATACAGTAGGTTGAATACCAATATAAATAAAGAATGAGTTCATTACAGTACCTTGAAGTGGTCTTTTGTTTTCGTTCGCTAACGGAGCTCACGAGATTTTCTACTTCGAGTTTTGTGTTGTGAAGTTTTCAAGTTTTGGGTAAAGATTTGATGGATTATGGAACAAGGAGTTGCAAGAGCCTAAGCTTGGGGATGCCCATGGCACCCCCAAGATAATCTAAGGACACCTAAAAGCCAAAGCTTTGGGATTCCCCGGAAGGCATCCCCTCTTTCGTCTACTTCTATCGGTAACTTTACTTGGAGCTATATTTTTATTCACCACATGATATGTGTTTTGCTTGGAGCGTCTTGTATGATTTGAGTCTTTGATTTTTAGTTTGCCACAATCATCCTTGCTTTACACACCTTTTTAGAGAGCCATACATGATTTGGAATTTGTTAGAATACTCTATGTGCTTCGCTTATATCTTTTGAGTTATATAGTTTTGCTCTAGTACTTCACTTATATCTTTTAGAGCACGGTGGTGGATTTGTTTTATAGAAACTATTGATCTCTCATGCTTCACTTAGCTTATTTTGAGAGTCTTAAATATCATGGTAATTTGCTTAAATAATCCTAATATGCTAGGTATTCAAGATTAGTAAAAAAATTCTTATGAGTATTTTGAATACTAAGAGAAGTTTGATGCTTGATGATTGTTTTGAGATATGGAGGTAATAATATAAAAGTCGTGCTAGTTGAGTAGTTGTGAATTTGAGATGTGCTTGTGTTGAAGTTTGCAAGTCCCGTAGCATGCGCGTATGGTAAATGTTATGTAACAAATTTGAAACATGAGGTGTTATTTGATTGTCCTCCTTATGAGTGGTGGTCGGGGACGAGCGATGGTCTTTTCGTACCAATCTATCCCCCTAGGAGCATGCACGTAGTGCTTGGTTTTTGATGACTTGTAGATTTTTGCAATAATTATGTGAGTTCTTTATGACTAATGTTGAGTCCATGGATTATAGGCACTCTCACCCTTCCATCATTGCTAGCCTCTTCAGTACCGTGCATCGCCCTTTCTCACATTGAGAGTTGGTGCAAACTTCGCCGGTGCATCCAAACCCCGTGTTATGATACGCTCTTTCACACATAAACCGCCTTATATCTTCCTCAAAACAGCCACCATACCTACCTATTATGGCATTTCCATAGCCATTCCGAGATATATTGCCATGGAACTTTCCACCATTCCTTTTATCATGACACATTCATCATTGTCATATTGCTTACCATGATCATGTAGTTGACATAGTATTTGTGGCAAAGCCACCGTTCATAATTCTTTCATACATGTCACTCTTGATTCATTGCATATCTCGGTACACCGCCGGAGGCATTCATATAGAGTCATCTTTTGTTCTAGTATCGAGTTGAAATCATTGAGTTGTAAATAAATAGAAGTGTGATGATCATCTTTTTCTAGAGCATTGTCCCAAGTGAGGAATATATATATATATAAAAGAGAAAGGCCATAAAAAAATAGAAGGCCCAAAAAAATGAGAGAAAAAGAGAGAAGGGACAATGCTACTATCCTTTGCCACACTTGTGCTTCAAAGTAGCACCATAATCTTCATGATAGAGAGTCTTTTGTTTTGTCACTTTCATATACTAGTGGGAATTTTCATTATAGAACTTGGCTTGTATATTCCAACAATGGGCCTCCTCAAGTGCCCTAGGTCTTCGTGAGCAAGCAAGTTGGATGCACACCCACTTAGTTTCTTTTGTTGAGATTTCATACATTTATAGCTCTAGTGCATCCGTTGCATGGCAAACCCTACTCCTTGCATTAACATCAATCGATGGGCATCTCCATAGCCCATTGATTAGCCTCGTTGATGTGAGACTTTCTCCCTTTTTGTCTTCTCCACATAACCCCCATCATCATATTCTATTCCACCCAAAGTGCTATGTCCATGGCTCGCGCTCATATATTGCGTGAAAGTTTATAGGCTTGAGATTTCTAAAGTATGAAACAATTGCTTGGTTGTCATCGGGGTTTTGCATGATGAGAGCATTCTTGTGTGACGAAAATGGAGCATGACTAAACTATATGATTTTGTAGGGATGAACTTCCTTTGGCCATGTTATTTTGAGAAGACACAATTGCTTTGTTAGTATGCTTGAAGTATTATTATTTTTATGTCAATATGAACTTTTATCTTGAATCTTCCGGATCTGAATATTCGTGCCACAATTAAGAAGAATTACATTGAAATTATGCCAAGTAGCACTCCGCATCAAAATTTTTGTTTTTATCATTTACCTACTCGAGGACGAGCATGAATTAAGCTTGGGGATGCTTGATACGTCTCCAACATATCTATAATTTTTGATTGCTCCATGCTATATTATCTACTGTTTTGGACATTATTGGGCTTTATTTTCCACTTTTATATTATTCTTGGGACTAACCTATTAACCGGAGGCCCAGCCCAGAATTGCTGTTTTTTTTGCCTATTTTAGGGTTTCGAAGAAAAGGAATATCAAACGGAGTCCAAACGGAATGAAACCTTCGGGAACGTGATTTTCTCACCGAACATGATCCAGGAGACTTGGACCCTACGTCAAGAAACAAAGGAGGAGGTCACAAGGTAGGGGGGCGTGCCTATCCCCCCAGGCGTGCCCTCCACCCTCGTGGCCCCCCTGTTGCTCCACCGACGTACTCCTTCCTCCTATATATACCTACGTACCCCCAAACGATCATACACGGAGCCAAAACCCTAATTCCACCACCGTAACTTTCTGTATCCATGAGATCCCATCTTGGGGCCTGTTCCGGAGCTCTGCCGGAGGGGGTATCCATCACGGAGGGCTTCTACATCAACACCATAGCCTCTCCGATGAAGTGTGAGTAGTTTACCTCAGACCTTCGGGTCCAGAGTTATTAGCTAGATGGCTTCTTCTCTCCTTTTGGATCTCAATACAATGTCCTCCCCCTCTCTCGTTGAGATCTATTCGATGTAATCTTCTTTTTGCGATGTGTTTGTTGAGACTGATGAATTGTGGGTTTATGATCAAGTTTATCTATGAACAATATTTGAATCTTCTCTGAATTCTTTTATGTATGATTGGTTATCTTTGCAAGCCTCTTCGAATTATCAGTTTGGTTTGGCCTACTAGATTGATCTTTCTTGCAATGGGAGAAGTGCTTAGCTTTGGGTTCAATCTTGCGGTGTCCTTTCCCAGTGACAGTAGGAGCAGCAAGGCACATATTGTATTGTTGCCATCGAGGATAACAAGATGGGGTTTTTTTTATCATATTGCATGAATTTATCCCTCTACATCATGTCATCTTGCTTAAGGCGTTACTCTGTTTTCATGAACTTAATACTCTAGATGCATGCTGGATAGCGGTCGATGAGTGGAGTAATAGTAGTAGATGCAGGCAGGAGTCGGTCTACTTGTCTCAGACATGATGCCTATATACATGATCATACCTAGATATTCTCATAACTATGCTCAATTCTGTCAATTGCTCAACAGTAATTCGTTCACCCACCGTAGAATACTTATGCTCTTGAGAGAAGCTACTAGTGAAACCTATGGCCCCCGGGTCTATCTTCATCATATTAATCTTCCAATACTTAGTTATTTACTTTGCTTTTTATTTTACTTTGCATCTTTATCACAAAAATACCAAAAATATTATCTTATCATATCTATCTTATCTCACTCTCGTAAGTGACCGTGAAGGGATTGACAACCCCTTATCGCGTTGGTTGCGAGGAGTTATTTGCTTTGTGCAGGTACTAGGGGACGCGCGCGCAACCTCCTACTGGATTGATACCTTGGTTCTCAAAAACTGAGGGAAATACTTACGCCACTTTGCTGCATCATCCTTTCCTCTTCGGGGAAATCCAACGTAGTGCTCAAGAGGTAGCATTCCTCCTCCGGCGACGACTCCTTCACCACTTGGGTATGCCTCTCTTCTCTCTCTCTCTCGGGCTATGACTTGGAATGAATGCTTTTTACCCGACAGTCGATTTGAGTCATTTCTTCCTCTTGTAGCTCCCTAGGACCATCAGTGGCAACGAATGGAGCGGGGTGGCTGAAGATCTATCTGCTCGTTGTCACCATCAATCTCCATGCGTGAAGCTACTTGCGTTTGATTCTGTGGACAGTGGGAAGAAGTTTCTGGCATGTGCAGAGAGGGTTAGACCCTCTTTCGTTGTTACAAATCATTTGTTAGATGTGATTCAGACAATGTCACGGTCCCAACCCATTCATAGCACACCTTCAACCAAACGCATCCTAAGACAATGTCACAATTTGTACCTAGTATCTTAAATTGTTGCCATCTCATCAGCGGTGCCATTAGAAAATTATTTGGCACCGCTTCAGCAGTTTGTGCAGCCAACTTTGGTCCACACATCCGAGCAGCCAAGCAGTAAAATACTAAATCTGTATGGCACAAAGGAATGGGCATTGGAGCAACTACGTGCTCCGGAGTCCGGGTCCCTATTTTTTTCTGCTGCATTGGCTCGCTAGTGCAGGGCACCAGTGCGAGATATAGCAACAGTTGTCTTTACCCCAGTTTTGGCATACATAGTGGACGGCCTTAGTGCTATTAGTTCTATGTTACTAAAATTGTGCATGTACACGCCTGTTAGTATCAATTTGCTGTCATCCAAACACTGTCGCTATGCTGTTGCACTTATATTTACCTTCCTCATAAAATGTTCAATTTGTTATTTATTGTACATGAGTAAGAAATTGTAGCGTCATTATAGCTTCTGATGTTCTAGAATTTGGTTGTTGTCTCAGTACCAATTATTTCATTTGCACATTGATCTTTTTGAGAAGATATGTCATAATTAACATGTTTCTTCAGTTTTTCAAAATAAGCATTGGTGATTTTCTATGTTGATATAAACCAATTTCCCCTACAATTGTTACTAATCTAGTTTTAAATATTAGGATGAACGTAAGTGTTCTTACTTGGAGTGGGTTGATCAATAGTGGCCACAGTCTTCGAAGATGTGCCTAGCGAAGCTCTGGATCATGTATGAGGAAGAGAACAGCCTAGGCTTATAGAAACTGTTGTCAAGACTGAAGAATATTTGAAGATGCGGGATAAAATTTTTAAGGTGGAGAATGAGCTCAGATTTTTTAAATCAGACTTTGCTAAGATGGTGTTGGCCAAGGAGGAGGCACTTTCCCAGTTGGCCCATGCAAAACAGGTTCTTACTGAACTGAAAGCAGAGGTGGATAAGACGAGCCTAGATGATGTCGATTAGGGAAATGAATATATTGTTCTTATGAAGTTGAACTAGCTATATGTTTAACCGTGCTGTTTTCATGTAGCTACCGTACTGTGATGTTATAATATATTTATGTGCCTGATATGAAATTGGCAAACAGCTGTTCGATATGAAATGTGAATGTGTGTAATACTGGAATTATTAATTGTAAACTAATAAACCTGCTAAATGTGTCATGGACCTTTGCAAACGGTTCTAGCAGTAAAAGAGCTTGCGATGGATAACCCAATGCCACACAGTTTCCTTCATCAAATCTTGTGTGATATAGTTGATAAAAACAAACAGTTAACCAAGGCAGACCGCGTGTGATAGTTACACCTTTCACACATGAGCCTACAAATAAAACTTTGTGGGATGTACGTACGAACAGAAACGTTTTCCTGAATTGACTGTGTGGGATGTACATAAGAACGGAAACGTATTCCTTGGATTGACTGTGTGTGATATACATACGAACGGAAATGTTTTTCTAGGATTCACCGTGTGGGATGTACATACCTACGGAAATGATTTTCTCAGATTACTGTGTGGGATTTACATACCTATGGAAATGATTGGGTTTCGATGCCTTGCCCGATCGCACACGGCCCCAACCTGGATCCCAGGAGGGCCTATCCCTAACGATTTTTGGGTTGTGTGGAAGGACCCTCCTATCGCCCACACTCACTTGGTGATGGTTCCAAATGCTGTCGTGGAAAGGGGTTAAAAACCGTTTTTTTAGGATCGACGCGTACAAGTGTACTCCTATCCCCTTGATGAAGGGGTGCCAAATGTCCGAGCCTAATACCAAACAGACATCGCACCAAATCCTAACATCTAAAGCCGGATACCCCAACCAAGCCACAATGCCGGAACTGGGTCACACACCGGTTTGGTTTCATCAAATTTCATGTTGATCCTTGTTCTCTTTTCTCAACTTTGAAGGACGTGGATTTGTACTTTTCAAAAATCTGAAATCCCTTGATGAGAATTGAATAACAAGTGTATGTTGAGAGAGCAGTTCTGGGAAAATCCCCTGACGATGAGAGAGCAGTTCTGGAAAAAATAAATTATGAATTGTATGTTGCTTATGGAGTATGACAAGAGGCCTAATGTAAAAATGTAAGTATTCAAGATAGGCTTGTGATGTTCATTCTGTGGTGAAATATTTTTATGCTAAATAAACAAAACCGACATAGTTATTCCTTCCGAAGTTTTACACCACCCATAAATGGGAGGCTTATTGTTAGGTTAAATAATGGGAAAGCCCAAATACTAATTAAGCCTGGGTGAGAACGTAAGTAGTATTAGTTCCAAACATGATTGGTTATACCGATTAATAGATTGACTATGTTTATTTTTTACCTGAAAAATAGTAAGGTGAAAAGAAAATAGTTACAAAGAAAGAAGAAACAAGAAAAGAAAAGGAGAAGAAAAGAAAAGAAGGCAAACAAGGGAATGAGAAGAAAACTAGAATCTACATTGGGTGATTGACTTCATGTTAGTAGTAAAATAACACTTTATTTTAGTGTCATGATTTCATCAGTTTACAAAGTATGTAACTTGCCATGCTATCTATTCCGCGCTTGTACCCCCTGTACCGCTAATGATGATGAGCCAGGGAAGGTAAGTTTCCTTTGTTTGGAGAAACACTACTGTGGTAGGAGAAATATTCTTGTATGTTATACAATGTTTACTGTGTCTTGGTGATGAGGCAGGGAAGGCAAGTTTCCTTTGTTAGGAGATATACTCATATACTACTATAGTAGTGGCTACCAATGCACATTCTCAACCACATCAAAGAAGAAGATGGTGGCCATGCATCTGGAACACACCAGAGAAGAAACCTGCCACATGCATGGGAGGGCACTAGAGTCATACCAATCACGACCATGGCGAGGAAGAAGACAGGCAACCCGGGAGATGCTCACAGTGGAGTCGGTTGATCGTCACCACTCTGATCACCATGGACACGGGGCCATACCACACCCATTGATTATGTTGGCAACATACACGACCAAGCTGGTTCCTACAAAGGAAAATGGAACGGACCGGTGCATTTTTACTTGTCACTGAAGTAAGTTTTCTCCATTTGCATAAAAGTTTTGCTAAGAATTACACACTCAAACTCTTCAGCTGGTTCATGCTTATTAATAAACCATAGGGTCGTATAGATGTTCATGTGAACCTTTCTGCCCTTCGTAAGCTTGAGTCCATGCTAATTGTATGTTGTTCTCACTGAATTAATCTTACCATTATATGAGTATGCATATCTAAAATAGTTTCCATCTACACTGAAAGATGACCTATCCAATTTTGTATACTTAATATATTACGCATATTTGCTACAATTTTGATACTCCCATAGATCCATATTACTTGTCGCTCAAATGAATCTATCTAGACGTTTTTGATGTTACATACACCCGTTAGAGCAACAAGTAATATGGATCGGATGGTGTATGTTAATGAAGGAAATATGCCCTAGAGGCAATAATAAAGTTGTTATTTATATTTCCTTATATCATGATAAATTTTTATTATTCATGAGAATTGTATTAACCAGAAACTTAGTTCATGTGTGAATACATAGACAAAACAGAGTGTCCCTAGTATGCCTCTACTTGACTAGCTCGTTAATCAAAGATGGTTAAGTTTCCTAACCATAGACATGTGTTGTCATTTGATGAACGGGATTACATCATTAGAGAATGATATGATGGACAAGACCCATCCGTTAGCTTAGCATTATGATCGTTTAGTTTTATTGCTATTGCTTTCTTCATGACTTATACATATTCCTCTAACTATGAGATTATGCAACTCCCGAATACCGGAGGAACACCTTGTGTGCTATCAAACGTCACACCGTTATTGGGTGATTATAAAGATGCTCTATAGGTGTCTCCAAAGGTGTTTGTTGAGTTGGCATAGATCAAGATTAGGATTTGTCACTCCGTGTATCGGAGAGGTATCTCTGGGCCCTCTCGGTAATGCACATCACTTTAAGCCTTGCAAGCAATGTGACTAATGAGTTAGTTGCGGGATGATAAATTACAGAACGAGTAAAGAGACTTTCCGGTAACGAGATTGAACTAGGTATGATGGTACCGATGATCGAATATCGAGAAAGTAACATACCGATGACAAAGGGAATGACGTATGTTGTTATGCGGTTTGACCGATAAAGATCTTCATAGACTATGTAGGAACCAATACGAGCATCTAAGTTCCGCTATTGGTTATTGACCGTAGATGTGTCTCTGTCATGTCTACATAGTTCTCGAACCCGTAGGGTCCGCACGCTTAACGTTCGATGACGATTTGTAGGTGTTTCGGTGACCGAAGTTTGTCCGGAGTCCCGGATGAGATCTTGGACATGACGAGGAGTCTAGAAATGGTCAAGAGGTAAAGATTCATATATTGGAAGGTTGTATTCGGACATAAGAATGGTTCCAAGTGATTCGGGTATTTTTTCCGGAGTACCGAGGGGTTACCGGAACCCCTCGGGGAATTGTTGGGCCAACATGGGCCTAAAGGGAGAGAGAGAGGGAAGCCTGCGGGAGGTGTCCGCTGATACATCTCCAACGTATCTACTTTTCCAAACACTTTTGCCCTTGTTTTGGACTCTAACTTGCATGATTTGAATGGAACTAACCCGGACTGACGCTGTTTTCAGCAGAATTACCATGGTGTTATTTATGTGCAGGAGCAAACGTTCTCGGAATGACCTGAAACTTCACGGAGCGACTTTTCAGAAAATAAGAAAAATACCTGCAAAAGATGGAGGCCAGGGGGCCCACCACCTTGCCATGAGGGTGGGGGCGCGCCTGCCCCCCTAGGGCGGGCCCCCTACCTCGTGGCCCCCCTGTTGCATTTCTGACTCCAACTCCACCTCGATATATTGAGTCTCGATGAGAAAAAATCAGAGAGAAGAAATCATCATGTTTTACGATATGGAGCTGCCGCCAAGCCCTAAAGCCTCTCGGGAGGGCTGATCTGGAGTCCGTTCGGGGCTCCGGAGAGGGGAATTCGTCGCCATCGTCATCATCAACCATCCTCCATCACCAATTTCATGATGCTCACCTCCGTGTGTGAGTAATTCCATCGCAGGCTTGCTGGACGGTGATGGGTTGGATGTGATCTATCATGTAATTGAGTTAGTTTTGTTAGGGTTTGATCCCTAATATCCACTATGTTCTGAGATTGATGTTGCTATGACTTTGCTATGCTTAATGCTTGTCACTAGGACCCGAGTGCCATGATTTCAGATCTGAACCTATTATGTTTTCATCAATATATGAGTGTTCTTGATCCTATCTTGCAAGTCTATAGTCACCTATTATGTGTTATGATCCGTTAACCCCGAAGTGACAATAATCAGGATACTTACCGGTGATGACCGTAGTTTGAGGAGTTCATGTATTCCCTATGTGTTAATGCTTTGTTCCGGCTCTCTATTAAAAGGAGGCCTTAATATCCCTTAGTTTCCGTAAGGACCCCGCTGCCACGGGAGGGTAGGACAAAAGATGTCATGCAAGTTCTTTTCCATAAGCACGTATGACTATGTTTGGAAGACATGCCTACATTATATCAATGAACTGGAGCTAGTTCTATGTCACCCTAGGTTATGACTGTTACATGATGAACCACATCCGGCATAATTCTCCATCACTGATCCATTGCCTACGAGCTTTCCATATATTGTTCTTCGCTTATTTACATTCCCGCTGCTATTTGCTATCATAACTACAAAATACCAAAAACATTACTTTTACTACTATTACCTTTTGCTACCGTTATCACTACTATCATATTACTTTGCTACTAAACACTTTGCTGCAGATATTAAGTTTCTAGGTGTGGTTGAATTGACAACTCAGCTTCTAATACTTGAGAGTATTCTTTGGCTCCCCTTGTGTCGAATCGATAAATTTGGGTTGAATACTTTACCCTTGAAAACTGTTGCGATCCCCTATACTTGTGGGTTATCAAGACTATTTTCTGGCGTCGTTGCCGGGGAGCATAGCTCTATTCTTTGAGTCACTTGGGATATATATCTGCTTATCATTATGAAGAACTTGAGAGATCCAAAAACCAAGATCTATCCCTCAACTATGAGGGGAGGTAAGGAACTGCCATCTAGCTCTGCACTTGATTCACCTTCTGTTATGAGTAAGTTTGCGACACCTACACCTGCTTCTGCTATTCGTTCTGATATGTCGCATGTTATTGATGATGCCACTTCTGCTATGCGTGATACTTATGATGAAACTACCTCTATGCCTGATACTACTATGCCACTTGGTGATTTTCTTGATGAACAAATTACTAGGGCTAGAGAAATTGAAAATATTGAATCTGATGATACTGATGAAAGCGATGATGAAGAATCACTTGTTATTCCTAAGGGTTATGTTTTTGATCAAGAAGCTTCTTTCTCTATCTTAGCTTGCGAAAATAGAAATGAACTTAAAAGGTTATTAGCTAAATGGAGTAAGCAATCTCTAAGTGCTAGAATGAAACCTAACCCTGCTTTTGCTACTTCACATATCTGTGTTACTGATAAGGATTATGAATTCTCTATTGATCCTGATATAATTACTTTAGTTGAATATGATCCTTTTCATGGTTATGAATCTGAAACTGTTGTGGCACATCTTACTAAATTAAATGATATAGCCACCCTATTCACTAAAGATGAGAGAACTCGTTACTTTTACATCCTTAAAATATTTCCGTTCTCATTAAAGGGTGATGCTAAGATATGGTTTAATTCTCTTGAACCTGGTTGTGTGCGTAGTCCCCAGGATATGATTTATTACTTCTCTGCTAAATATTTCCCTGCTCATAAGAAACAAGAGCTTTAAGGGATATATATAATTTTGTGCAAATCGAAGAAGAGAGTCTCCCACAAGCTTGGGGGAGGCTTCTTAAATTACTTAATGCTTTGCCTGATCATCCTCTTAAGAAAAATGAAATACTTGATATCTTTTATAATGGACTAACCGATGCCTTCAGAGATTACCTGGATAGTTGTGCTGGTTCTGTTTTTAGGGAAAGAACACAGGATGAAGCTGAAATTCTATTGAATAATATCTTGACAAATGAAAATAATTGGACACCTCCGGAGCCAATTCCTGAGCCTATTCCTAAACCAACTCCGAAGAAGAGGGGTATTCTATTTCTCAGTCCTGAAGATATGCAAGAGGCAAAGAAATCTATGAAAGAAAAAGGTATTAAAGCTGAAGATGTTAAGAATTTACCTCCTATTGAAGAAATACACAGTCTTAATTTACCGCCTATTGAAGAAATATATGATCTTAATCCTTCTCCTATTGAAGAAACTCATGGTCTTGATAACCTGACACAGGTAGTAAAGGTAAATTCTCTCTCTATATATATGATAAAGCTAAAATCCCATTTACTAAGTTTGCTAGCCCATGCTTAGATGAGTTTGATAAATTTATGGCTCAGCAAGAAGATTTTAATGCTTATTTTTGTAGACAATTGAAATACAATTCAAATATGCTTGAACACTTGGGTGATTATATGGCCAATGTCAAAGGTGAACTTAAACTTATTAGTAAACATGCTTCTATGGTTACCACTCAAGTAGAACAAGTACTTAAAGCTCAAAATGATTTGCTCAATGAATTGAATAGTAAAGATAATGATTATGCTGTTAGAGTGGCTACTAGAACTGGTAGAATGACTCACGAACCTTTGTATCCTGAAGGACACCCTAATAGAATTGAGCAAGATTCTCAGAGAAATAATATAGATGCACCTAGTCCTTCTAAAAGGAAGAAAAAGAAAAATGATAGGACTTTGCATGCTTCTAGTGAACATGTTATTGAACCACCTGAGAATCCAAATGATATTTCTATTTCTGATGCTGAAACACAATCTGGTAATGAACCTGAAACTAGTGATAATGTTAATAATAATGTTCATGATGATGCTCAACCTAGTAATGATAACGATGTAGAAATTGAACCTGCTGTTGATCTTGATAACCCACAATCAAAGAATGAACGTTATGATAAGAAAGACTTTGTTGCTAGGAAACATGGTAAAGAAAGAGAGCCTTGGGTTCAGAAACCCATGACTTTTCCTCCCAAACCATCCAAGAAAAAGGATGATGAGGATTTTGAGCGCTTTGCTGAAATGATTAGACCTACCTTTTTGCGTATGCGATTAACTGATATGCTCAAAACCAATCCTTATGCTAAGTACATGAAAGATATCATTACAAATAAAAGAAAGATACCGGAAGCTGAAATTTCCACCATGCTTGCTAATTATACTTTTAAGGGTGGAATACCAAAGAAACTTGGAGATCCCGGTGTACCCACTATACCATGCTCTATTAAAAGAAACTATGTTAAAACCGCTTTATGTGATCTTGGAGCTGGAGTTAGTGTTATGCCTCTCTGTTTATATCGTAGACTTGATTTGAATAAGTTTACACCTACTGAAATATCTTTGCAAATGGCTGATAAATCAACTACTATACTTGTCGGTATTTGTGAGGATGTGCCTGTTGTAGTTGCAAACGTTACTATTTTAACAGACTTTGTTATTCTTGACATTCCCGAGGACGATAGTATGTCTATTATTCTTGGAAGACCCTTTTTGAATACTGCAGGGGCTGTTATTGACTGCACTAAAGGCAATGTCACTTTTCATGTTAATGGCAATGAGCATACAATACACTTTCCGAGGAAGCAACCTCAAGTTCATAGTATCAACTCTATTGGAAAAATTCCATCGATTATATTAGGAGGTTTTGAATTTCCTCTTCCTACTATTAAGAAGAAATATGATATTCTTATTATTGGGGATGTGCATATCCCTGTTGAGGTAACATAGTGTTATTCGAAATTTCTCTGGTTCCATGTTATTCGGAATGAGTTCGTTAACAAGACTTGATCAATCTTGTTAGTGGATTCCTTTTGATGAGCATGAGATGGATGAAACTAGAAGGCACAACCTTCTGTACCCCACTTTTACTTTCTGTTATTTATATGAAATAAAATAAAAAATACATATTTTTCTGTCTGTTATCTGATTATCCGTGCAATATAAAAATACCTCGAAAATAAAAGTTCTCCAAATGCCCTGAAATTTAAATATGATTTTTCTCGAATATTTGAGAATATTTGGCACTGAGAACACAGCAGGGGTTCAACCACCTGCCCACGAGGGTGGAGGGCGCGCCCTACCCCCCTGGGCGCGCCCCCTCTCGTGGGCCCATGGTGGCCCTCCTCCACTTATCCTTTCACCCAGCTCAAGCACGAGTTCTAGCTCTCTTTGCTGCCATTTTTGATCTCCTTGCTCAAAGCACCTCTCACAAAACTGCTTGGGGAGATTGTTCCTTGGTATGTGACTCCTCCATTGGTCCAATTAGTTTTTGTTCTAGTGCTTTATTCATTGCAAATTTTTGCTGCTTAGGTGACCCTGTTCTTGAGCTTGCATGTCAAATTTATATGGTCAAAAGTAGTTTTGATGCATGATATAGGCCCTAGGCACTTGTAGGAGTAGTTGCTATCAATATTATTGAGTTTGGTTTACTTTTATTTTGAAGTTTAAAAATTTTCAGAATTTTTTAGAGGAAGAAATATGCTTAGGAAAATGTTCCAAGGTGGTTCCTCAAGGAAGCAAGGGCCCAGGCTTGGAATGCGTGATGCTGATGACGAGCCACCAAGAAACGCTCTAGTGCGTCCTTGTGAATGGCCTTCTGAGAACTTTATGGATCGAGCAGGAATTAAAGAAGAATTCAATGCATATTTGCGTAACGCTGATCTCGTGAGCTTCGAGGAAGAGAAGTGCAGCCAGTATCACAACCTCACCAGTACCTTTGTGAGGAGGTTTGAATTTTCAACTTCACGTAATTCTCCAACTGTCCTGTTTGATCTTTATGATAAATCTTACACTATGGACTTAGAGGATTTTACCACCGCATGCAAACTTCCACAATGGGGTAGTATAAGGGATCCTCGCAAATCTGAATTTAGAGATTTTCTTGCTAGCATAACTGTGGGAGAATCTAGAGATATTACACAGGCTACCATAGGGAGCATTCACTTTCCTGCTATACATTATTTTGCTCTCTTCATAGGTAGATGCATCAATGGTAAGGATGAGGCATGTCACATGTGTGTCCCCGATCTTAGTATTCTTAGGAGTGCTGTGTTAGGAGACCAATCTTATAATTTGGGAGCCATTGTTGCACGTAGGTTGCACCTTAACAGATATAATGGAGATTTCTTTGGAGGAATTTATGCAACCCGCATAGCTAATTTTCTTGGTATAGACATACGCAAAGATGATATTGAATTACCACCTGCTTATTTAGATTTTAATGCTATGGTTCACCACCAGTTTGTCGAGAGGAACGAATCACCTCTCCAGTATCGACTAATCTTTGACAGACGCCGTGCTGTCCGTATTACTCTCCCTGCTCCTGCCTTCTTTGATTATCAGGCAAGAGGAAGATATACTATCACCAGAGAGGAGGCAGATGAGTACGAGAGGAGAGAGGAGGCCGCTTGTCGCCACGCTGCAGCTCAGCACGCGATAGCCGTTGCATCACAGTATGACCCCAACTACTATTATGGATATCCGCCAGGCCAGCCGTTGCCATAGACCAACTAAGGCCAAAAGTCTAAGCTTGGGGGAGTATGTATTTCTCACCAACATTACATTTATGTTCACTCACTCATTGCTAGATGTCGGTGCTCATACTTTTTCATTGTATCATCCATGCTAGTTTAATTTCCTTTTTATGCTTTCTTCTTATGTTTTTAATAAACCTTAAGAAAAACCCAAAAAAAATTAGTTGTAGCTTTTAGTTAGTTTACTTTCCATGCTTGTTGTAGTAATTAAAAAGAAAACCCAAAAAGATTTCCTGTTCTTCTTTTTGCTTGTTGGGAGCTTTCCCGTGTAAATAGTTTTATTTCTTTTCTTTTCTTTGGGGGTCGATAGGAGAAGACCATGATTAAATTGTTGAAGTGGCTCTTATGTGCATTATTGTTGATCTGACAAAAGAGCCCATATCGCCTTGTCTTCTCCTGTTTATTGAATGCTTGCAGATTCCAGCTTAGTCCAATGCACGTGCACTATTATTATTATTGACACTATTCGGTCATGCAAGTGAAAGGCAATAATGATGATTATATGATGAACTTATTAGGATGAGAAAAGCGGGTATGAACTCGACCTCTTTTGTTTTTGTAAATATGATTAGTTCATCGTTCCTGATTCAGCCTATTATGAATAAACATGTTTGCAATGACAACTAGAGATCATAGTTTCTTGTACCATGCTTGATTAGCTATGAGTTATAATGGTTTAGCTTGTGTGCCAACATGCTATTGAGATAGTTATGATGTGGTATGATAGGGTGGTATCCTCCTATGAATGATTTAAGTGACTTGACTTGGCACATGTTCATGCATGTAGTTGAAACAAAATCAACATAGCCTTCACGATATTTATGTTCATGGTGGATTATATCCTACTCATGCTTGCATTCGGTGTTGATTAATTTTAATGCATGTTCATGACTGTTGTCGCTCTCTAGCTGGTCGCTTCCCAGTCTTTTGCTAGCCTTCGCTTGTACTAAGTGGGAATACTGCTTGTGCATCCAATCCCTTAAACCCCAAAGTTATTCCACATGAGTCCACTATACCTACCTATATACGGTATCTACCTGTCGTTCCAAGTAAATTTGTATGTGCCAAACTCTAAACCTTCAAATAAATATCCTGTTTTGTATGCTCGAATAGCTCATGTATCAACTAGTGCTGTCTGTATCTTCCATGTTAGGCGGGTTATTCTCAAGAGGAGTGGACTCCGCTCCTCACTCACGAGATAAATGGCTGGTCACCGGGATGCCCAGTCCCACGCTTTATGCAAACTAAATCAAAATAATTACAAACAAAACTCCCCCTGGGACTCTTGTTAGTTGGAGGCACTCGTTGTTTCGAGCAAGCCATGGATTGATGCTTGTTGGTGGAAGGGGGAGTATAAACTTTACCATTCTGTTTGGGAGCCGCCTATAATGTGTGTAGAATGGAAGATATCGCCATCTCTTGGTTGTTATGTTGACAATGAAAGTATATCGCTCAAAATATTATTCACCTCTGTTTCAAAACCGAGCTCTGGCACCTCTACAAATCCCTGCTTCCCTCTGCTAAGGGCCTATCTATTTGCTTTTATGCTGAGTCATCACCTTCTTATTAAAAAGCACCAGTTGGAGAGCACCGCTATCTATTTGCATTCATTATTGTTAGTTTACATTGAGTATGACTTGACTGGATCTCTTTTACCATGAATTACAATGTCTAGTCAGTCCTTGGTCTTTAAAGGTGCTCTGCATTTATGTTTTGCGGTCTCACAAAGGGCTAGCGAGATACCATCTTGTTATATCATATTATGATTGTTTTGAGAAAGTGTTGTCATCCGAGATTTATTATTATTGCTCGCTAGTTGATTATGCCATTGATACGAGTAAACTTGAGACCTATGCGTTATTGTGAATGTGGTTAGTTATAATCTTTGCTGAAAACTTGAATGCTGGCTTTACATATTTACAACAACAAGAGCAAACAGAGTTTGTAAAAGTTTTTCTTTATCACTTTCAGTTTGTCAACTGAATTGCTTGAGGACAAGCAAGGGTTTAAGCTTGGGGGAGTTGATACGTCTCCAATGTATCTACTTTTCCAAACAATTTTGCCCTTGTTTTGGACTCTAACTTGCATGATTTGAATGGAACTAACCCGGACTGACGCTGTTTTCAGCAGAATTACCATGGTGTTATTTATGTGTAGGAGCAAACGTTCTCGGAATGACCTGAAACTTCATGGAGCGACTTTTCAGAAAATAAGAAAAATACCTGCAAAAGATGGAGGCTAGGGGGCCCACCACATTGCCACGTGCGTGGGGGGCGCGCCCCCTACCTCGTGGGCCCCCTGTTGCGTTTCCGATTCCAACTCCACCTCCATATATTGAGTCTCGATGAGAAAAAATCAGAGAGAAGAAATCATCGCGTTTTACGTTACAGAGCCGCCGCCAAGCCCTAAAACCTCTCGGGAGGGCTGATCTAGAGTCCGTTCGGGGCTCCGGAGAGGGGAATCCGTCTCCATTGTCATCATCAACCATCCTCCATCAAAAATTTCATGATGCCCACCGCCATGCGTGAGTAATTCCATCGTAGGCTTGCTAGACGGTGATGGTTTGGATGAGATCTATCATGTAATCAAGTTAGTTTTGTTAGGGTTTGATCCCTAGTATCCACTATGTTCTGAGATTGATGTTGCTATGACTTTGCTATGCTTAATGCTTGTCACTAGGGCCCGAGTGCCATAATTTCATATCTGAACCTATTATGTTTTCATCAATATATGAGTGTTCTTGATCCTATCTTGCAAGTCTATAGTCACCTATTATGTGTTATGATCCGTTAACCCTGAAGTGAACAATAATCGAGATACTTACCGGTGATGACCGTAGTTTGAGGAGTTCATGTATTCACTATGTGTTAATGCTTTGTTCCGGTTCTCTATTAAAAGGAGGCCTTAATATCCCTTAGTTTCCGTAAGGACCCCGCTGCCACGGGAGGGTAGGACAAAAGATGTCATGCAAGTTCTTTTCCATAAGCACATATGACTATGTTTGGAATACATGCCTACATTATATCAATGAAGTGGAGCTAGTTCTATGTCACCCTAGGTTATGACTGTTACATGATGAACCGCATCCGGCATAATTCTCCATCACTGATCCGTTGCCTACGAGCTTTCCATATATTGTTCTTCGCTTATTTACATTCCCGCTGCTATTTGCTATCATCACTACAAAATACCAAAAACATTACTTTTACTACTGTTACCCTTTGCTACCGTTATCACTACTATCATATTACTTTGCTACTAAACACTTTGCTACAGATATTAAATTCCCAGGTGTGGTTGAATTGACAACTCAGCTGCTAATACTTGAGAGTATGCTTTGGCTCCCCTTGTGTCGAATCAATAAATTTGGGTTGAATACTTTATCCTCGAAAACTCTTGCGACCCCCTATAGTTGTGGGTTATCAGCCACCGCCCCCTACTAGGGAGTCCGAATAGGACAAGGAGGAGTGGGCGGCGCCCCCCTTCCCTTTCCCTCTCCCTCTCCCTCTCCTTCCTATTCCCTCCGGTGGAAGAAAGGAAAAACCAGGGGGGGATCCTACTTGGACGAGGAGTTCAAGTAGGACTCCCCCCATGGCGCGCCCCTCCTGGCTGCCGGCCTCTCTCCCCCTCCTTTATATATGTGGGCAGGGGCACCCCAAATGCATACCAATAATTCTCTTAGCCATGTGCGGTGCCCCCCTCCATAGTTTACTCCTCCGGTCATAGCGTCGTAGTGCTTAGGCGAAGCCCTGCGCAGATCACATCACCATCACCACACCGTCATGCTGACGGAACTCTCCCTCGACCCTCTACTGGATCAAGAGTTCGAGGGACGTCATCGAGCTAAACGTGTGCTGAAAACGGAGGTGCCGTACATTCGGTACTTGGATCGGTTGGATCGTGAAGACGTTCGACTACATCAACCGCGTTAACCTAATGCTTCCGCTTTCGGTCTACGAGGGTACGTGGACACACTTTCCCCGTCTCGTTGCTATGCATCTCCTAGATAGATCTTGCGTGATCATAGGAATTTTTTTGAAATTGCCTGCTACATTCCCCAATGGTGGCATCCGAGCCAGGTCTATGGGTACATGATATGCACGAGTAGAATACAAAGAGTTGTGGGCGATTATAGTCATACTGCTTACCACCAACTTCTTACTTTGATTCGGCGATATTGTTGGATGAAGCGGCCCGGACCGACATTACATGACCGTGTTCATGAGACTGGTTCTACTGACGTGCTTCGCACACAGGTGGATAGCGGGTGTCTGTTTCTCCAACTTTAGTTGAATCGAGTTTGACTATGGCCGGTCCTTGTTGAAGGTTAAAACATCACACTTGACGAAAAATCATTGTGGTTTTGATGCGTAGGTAAGAACGGTTCTTGCTAGAAGCCTGTAGCAGCCACATAAAACTTGCAACAACAAAGTAGAGCACGTCTGACTTGTTTTTGCAGGGCATGTTGTGATGTGATATGGTCAAGACGTGATGAGATATAGGTTATTGTATGAAATGATCATGTTTTGTAGAAGTTATCGGCTACTGGCAGGAGCCTTATGGTTGTCACTTTATTGTATGAAATTCAATCACCATGTAATTTCTTTACTTTATCACTGAGCGGTAGCGATAGTTGTAGAAGCAATAGTTGGCGAGATGACAACGACGCTATGATGGAGATCAAGGTGTGAAGTCGGTGATGATGGAGATCATGACGGTGCTTTGGAGATGGAGATCAAAGGCACAAGATGATGATGGCCATCATGTCACATATTTTGATTGCATGTGATGTTTATCCTTTATGCATCTTATTTCGCTTAGTACAACAGTAGCATTATAAGATGATCCCTCACTAAATTTCAAGGTACAAGTATTCTCCCTGAGTATGCACCGTTGCTACAGTTCGTCGTGCCGAGACACCACGTGATGATCGGGTGTGATAAGCTCTACGTTCACATACAACGGGTGCAAGCCAGTTTTGCACTTGCAGAATACTTGGGTTAAACTTGACGAGCCTAGCATATGTAGATATGGCCTCGGAACACTGAGACCGAAAGGTCAAACGTGAATCATATAGTAGATATGATCAACATGGTAATGTTCACCATTGAAAACTACTCCATTTCACGTGATGATCAGACATGGTTTAGTTGATATGGATCACGTGATCATTTAGATGACTAGAGGGATGTCAATCTAAGTGGGAGTTCTTAAGTAATATGATTAATTGAACTTTAATTTATCATGAACTTAGTACCTGATAGTTTTTGCATATCTATGTTATTGTAGATCAATGGCCTGTGCTACCGTTCCCTTGAATTTTAATGCGTTCCTAGAGAAAGCTAAGTTGAAAGATGATGGTAGCAACTACACGGACTGGGTCCGTAACTTGAGGATTATCCTCATTGCTGCATAGAAGAATTACATCATGTAAGCACCACTAGGTGCAAGACGCGCTACAGGAGCAACTCCGGACGTTATGAACGTCTGGCAGAGCAAAGCTGATGACTACTCGATAGTTTAGTGTGCCATGCTTTACGGCTTAGAATCGGGACTTGAAAGACGTTTTGAACGTCATGGAGCATATGAGATGTTCCAGGAGTTGAAGTTAATATTTGAAGCAAATGCCTGAGTTGAGAGATATGAAGTCTCCAACAAGTTCTATAGCTGCAAAATGGAGGGGAATAGTTCTGTCAGTGAACACATACTCAGAATGTTTGGGTACCACAACCACTTGACTCGGCTGGGAGTTAATCTTCCTGATGATAGTGTCATTGACAGAGTTCTTCAATCACTGCCACCAAGCTATAAAGGCTTCTTGATGAACTCTAATATGCAAGGGATGGAAAAGACAATTCCCGAGCTCTTCGCAATGCTAAAGGCTGTGGAGGTAGAAATCAAGAAGGAGCATCAAGTGCTGATGGTGAACAAGACCACTAGTTTCAAGAAAAAGGGCAAAGGGAAGAAGGGGAACTTCAAGAAGAACACCAAGCAAGTTGTTGCTCAAGGGAAGAAGCCCAAGTCTGGACCTAAGCCTGAGACTGAGTGCTTCTACTGCAAAGGGACTGGTCACTAGAAGCGGAACTGCCCCAAGTATTTGGCGGATAAGAAGGATGGCAAAGTGAAAGGTATATTTGATATACATGTTATTTATGTGTACCTTACTAATGCTCTTAGTAGCGTCTGGGTATTTGATACTGGTTCTGTTGCTCATATTTGCAACTCGAAACAGGGGCTATGGATTAAACGAAGATTGGCTAAGGACGAGGTGACGATGCACGTGGGAAATGGTTCCAAGGTTGATGTGATCGCCGTCGGCACGCTACCTCTACATCTACCGTTGAGATTATTTTAAGACCTGAATAATTGTTATTTGGTGCCAGCGTTGAGCATGAACATTATATCTGGATCTTGTTTGATGTGATAGGTTATTCATTTAAATCAGAGAATAATGGTTGTTCCATTTATATGAGTTATATCTTTTATGGTCATGCACCCTTGATGACTGGTCTATTTTTGTTGAATCTCGATTGTAGTGATACAAAAATTCATAATATTGAAGCCAAAATATGCAAAGTTAATAATGATAGTGCAACTTATTTGTGGCACTACCGTTTAGGTCATATTGGTGTAAAGCGCATGAAGAAACTCCATGTTGACAGGCTTTTGGAATCACTTGATTATGAATCACATGATGCTTGCGAACCATGCCTCATGGGCAAGATGACTAAGACTCCGTTCTACGGAACAATGGAGCGAACAACTGACTTATTCGAAATAATACATACAGATGTATGCGGTCTGATGAGTGTTGAGGCTTGTTGGGGATATGATTACTGGAGGTAAACCGGATAAAAGTGGCCGGATTAACTCCATGAAGATAGAAGCCCATGAAGACGTGAGGACGGAGGCGCTTTACGAAGGCCCAAGGCCCAAAGGCGGGTTACGGCCTATAGATGTAAACCGACTCTTCCATGTAACTTGTATTTTTAGTTAGAGGAACAGAGACCGAGCCAGACACGTTTATGATCCGGCCTCGGGACTCTGTAAACCGGCGGGCGTCAACCTATGTATATAAAGGGACGACCCGACCAGGGTTTAGGGACAACAGACAACAACTCGAGAACCAGGCAAAGCGTATTTGCTCCCTGGTCATCGAAACCCTAGCAATACTAATCACAACTAGACATAGGCTTTTACCTTCATCGAAGGGGCCGAACTAGTATAAAATCCCTCGTGTCCCTTGTCCGGTTTAACCCCTTTAAGCTAACCCGTAGCGATGGCTCCATGAATAAGTCCTTTCACGAGGACATCTGCCGTGACAAACCCACGACAGTTGGCGCCCACCATGGGGCTATCGCATGATGGTTTCGAGTTCTTGAAGGGCAACTTTGTTGGACTAAAGGGATACGCTGTGGGCCGGATGATGAAGAGTCGTCGCGGCAAGCTCTACATTGACGACGCAGGATGGGGTCCCGAGGCCGGTTCAATCGAATACGGGTACCGGGTCCCCTTTGGTGGGATTCACGTCTTCATCGGCAAGAACGGTGAACCGGGCCCTGAGCCGGACACCTGCACAGACATCATCGAGACGGCTCAGCGTGCAAGCCCTTCCCCGGTTCAGCACGTAGCGAGGCATGTTTTCGTAGGTGTCATCCATGGAGCGGAATATGAGGATGGACCGGCATCTGATGGAGAAACCGTTGTCTGTTCTGATGACGAGTTTTCAACTGGAGAGACCGAATCGCTGTATCAGTTGCAGGACGGCGGGATTAGCGGAGGATCTGATGGCAACAGTATTCCGGACCCCCTCGATCTGCCAAGCCGTGTCGCTATCTTCATGGCCGGTACACAATCAGCGCAGCACTCATCAACCGCCGCGGCAATGCTCTCCGGTTCAGCGACAGCAACGCCAGCGGGAGCAGGGGGCTCTGCGCCACCTCCGGCTCAAGTTCTGTCTGATTTGTTTGACGCTTTAGAAACATTGATGGCCGCAGAGGTGGACGCAGTAGCCCAGGATCAGCACAATACAGAGATTGCAAAGGTGAAAGATCAGATAACTCAGGCTAAAGCGGACCTAGTGGTAGAGAACGCTAGGATGGCTACAGAACGGGCCGAGTTGGAAGCTCAGGCCTACCGACTTAGGCTGGATTAGAATGCCTCAGATGAAGTCATGAGAAGAAGATACCGGTCGCACCTCCCGCCGGGTTATGAGCCAAGAAATCTCTTCAACACGCTAGGAGCAGGAACCAGTAACCAACCAGTGTTAAACCGGATGGAGGCGCTGGGAACAGGAGCGCCGGTTCAGCCGCGCATGATGGACCCGCCTCGTCAAAACAACATTGTGCTGCAGTATGTTCCGATGCCCCCGGGGCATTACTCCAACCCATTGGACAACATTGTGGCTGCCGCTTCACGATTGGCAGCCCTCCCAACAGACGACGAGTCACCAGTTGTGATTGAGGCACGACGGGCCAGAGAGCTCCTGCAAACAGCTTTAAACTAGAAGCAGGCTTATTCGCATAGTCGTGAGAGGATTCATTCCACCCCCACCCGAGCCGGAGCTACAGCAGGCATGTTGAGGATGAACCAGCTGTGTCAAGCAGTGCACGTCGCCGTAACTCGCCGCGAGGGTACAACCCGACAAGTGGAGGTTCTAATGCGCAGGATGTGGTGGATCATGGTCGTGCACATCGAGAGGCCGAGTTGGTAGCTCTGCATGCAGCTCATCAACCTACTCCGGTTCGCCCTACCACTTCAGTGGAGCCAGGTGTGGTCTTTAGTTCCTTAGGGGTGCCTTGTGTCACCCCCGCTTTATGTAATGTGCGACTGCCCAAGGATTTTAAAGGCCCTCGTAAGGTGCCCAATTATACCGCCGATTTGCAACCAGAGTCATGGGTTGAAAGTTATGAGATGCAATCGAGATGTTGGATGTGGATGAAGCAGTGTGCGCTAAATACTTCACCATGATGTTGGAGGGGACATCTCATACTTGGTTAAAGAGCTTACCGGTTAACTCTGTCGGATCTTGGGCCGAGTTAA
This sequence comes from Triticum urartu, assembly GCF_003073215.2. Taxonomy (NCBI): domain Eukaryota; kingdom Viridiplantae; phylum Streptophyta; class Magnoliopsida; order Poales; family Poaceae; genus Triticum; species Triticum urartu. Next base: position 557,430,767 of record NC_053023.1, read on the forward strand.
AACACTGGTTTATCCAGAATTTTAAGGATACTTGTAAGCAGCCTATGTCGATTGTGGGCCTAGCCGCTTCTGTTCAAGAAGATGGGGAGTCTACAACCCATTGGGTGAAGCGGGTCTCAGCTATTCTGCATTCATCGGATCGCATCAATGTGGACACAACAGTATTAACGTTGGAAGGCAATTGCCGGTTTCTACCACTAAAACAGAAGTTAGGAAGGCTCAAACATCACTGCAATGATATGGCAATGCTTATGGCCGCTTTGGTTAAATATGCCGATTCAAATAATACCAAGGACCCTGAGTCAGAGGAGGAAAAACCGGGGAAAGGGAAGAAGAACGACAACACCAAGGGACAGCAGCATAACCCGGCAGGTCACGGGAACAATGGTAAGCGCAAGGCAGACAATAGTTTGGACTTTGTGGCTAACACCAATGCTCAAAATAACGGTCAGCGTCGTAAGGGTAAACAATCCCAGAGGGGTGGAGGTTCAGGCCCCAATCTGGAGCGCCTATTAAATCAATCTTGTCCAAAGCATGGATCGAAGGAGAGGCCAGCTTCACATCTTTGGAAGGATTGTTATATCATGCGAGAGTTCAAGAACTCCAATATGTTTCAATACGACAATGGCCCGCCCGGCGGTTCAGGAGGTGGTTTTCATGGGCTGGGTTATGGAGGCGGTAGCTCCGGTTCAGGATTTCAAGCCAATCAAACCGGACATAACAATCAAGGGAACCAGGGCACACTATCCCTGATTTATGCCGCTTCAGCTTGGATGAGTCTCCATCGTGTGGAACCGGACTAGAAAGCTACGACAATGATTCCCATTGCCCACCGCTATGGATCATGCCATCCATGAAGAACACCTAGGACTGGAACCTGGAGGAGGACATGTAGCCCATCTATAACGTGTAAGTGGAGTATGGTAATTGTGAACGGTAGCACTGTGAATATATGTAGACTAGTCGCGCACAAATTTATCACATGAGTTGGAGATGAACTTGTGTGGCATACTGGCATTTGTCCTTTAGAATATTACTAGTAAATGTGTTATGTGTACGTGCAACTTGTGTGGTTGTTGCACGGGCACCAACACGCTATTTGAGAAAAAAAGGTGGCACAACTTTGGATATACGTGACGTGGCAGCATCATACAATAGCATCATTCGCTATAGTTGTACTAGTACACTCCTACTAGGACGACAACTCCTATAACACCTTGCGCTTGGCTCTTTGCCTCTTCGGGAGGTTCAACTGTTCGTACTCGTGTGAACCTTGCACTTGGCTCTTCGCCTCTTCGGAAGGTCCAACAATGATGATACTACAGTACAATATGCTTCTGGCAATCTGACACCGATTGAAATGCTGCATGTCAACCGCGAGGGCGAGGGCGAGGGAGAGGGAGAGGGAGAGGGAGAGGGCGCTGTAGTCAAAACCCTCTCCTCGTCCAGCGAACCACCACGCGCGTGGGCGAGGGAGAGGTGTAGTAAGCAAGCTTCTCCTCGTTCGGTGAGTTGACGGGACACATCGAAGCAGTACTAGTACTAGTAGTTGTAGTCCATACTACGTCCTTTCCGATTAATATGGCTTAATTTGAAACGAGAAAAATACACTGGCGGTCAACGTATGTAATAGTACGCTCTTTACAGTCACTATATATAGTTTTGCGGCGATTATGCGATCACTAGCTCATCGTAGAGCACCGTATTGCACCCTACTGACCGGCCACATAGTCGACGTGGCACTTTGTTGACTGGTTAAATTGTCACCTAGTTTCTGGGTCCCACCTGTCAGTTGGCAGAGCAAAGAAATTAGTTAAACAAAACTTTACGCAGGCGCGACCCGAGTCCAACCCTTGCACGCGAACCACCCTGGCTGTGTATGTGAGTGCATGCACGTGTCCTCCCTCGGTCTTCCAACAAAGAGTGTACTACATGATGTACATCTACACTTCCCATGCATTTAGCCTTTAATCTAAATCGATATTGATTGTCTAATGCACCAACTTGTGCTGTAGGTATAGGCTACATGTCTATCCTTAATTACAGCATGCAACGGCCTTCATTTAATCTTCTTATCTCAATGGTCGCATACACACATAAGTCTGCTACTTTTGGGCGTTAATTATGCCTTGGTCAATGTGTAAATCTCTAAATGTACAGTCTTTCACGGACGTAGGGAGCAGGTTGAGCACTTGAGCGTGAGCGTGTGTGTTGCGTCGTGTGCTGTGTGCCTCATGGGTGCGTGAGTGTTGCGTGCGTCCATGTGTACGTGTGAGTGTTGCATGTTGCATGCATGCATGCATGGGGCTTACTCCCTCCCATTGACATGTTCATATTTCAAGCTTCCTCTGTTCCCTCCATATGGTGATACTCCCTCTATTCCCAAATAGTACGGAGTAAAAGCCTCCCTCTGTTCCCAAATACGGAGTACTTGTCTTTCTACAGATTTCAACAAGTGACTAGGTACGGAGCAAAATGAGTGAAGTGAGCGTAGAGGCATAGGGGTACTGTAGAAAGGAAGTCCTCGCGATCCATTTATTCCCCATCTCGGTCAGAGAGAACTATTCAACTAGTCTCTTGTTCTTCCTCCTCTCTTCCCCATCGTCGGCCGCACACCATTTACCCCCGCTCACTGCTCGCCCGCCTGCGCCATCTTCCTTGGTAGCTCGCGCGTACCATATCACCCCACTCACTGCTCGGCCACACAAGGAGAAGCTTCTTCGCTCGCCCGCCCGAATCCACTTCCCCGCTGGCTCGCAGGCACCGAAAACCCCAATGGCAGAACCGACTGACACGCAAAGCCGCGATTGGAATTCTCTCCTTGATGTTCTCTTGGAGCAGATCTGTAGTCGTATGGACCTACTCAGCACCGTCCGTCTCGCCGCATGCTCGGTGTCTTTGTACCGTCTACTCATCTGCAACCGAACGGCTCTTTTCAAGACACCCTGCTTGCTGATGCCCGATCCTCGCAGGTGGCCCAGACACTGACTTGACGATCCTACGGAGGTTGCCATGGTGCCCCTCGACATGCTACCACTACCCGTACACCTGTCCTTCATGCGCGACCACTACTGGGCGGGCATGAAGGCCAACCGGATCGTCCTCATCCACCACACCGGTAGTCCATGGCGTGTCGTGGATATCTATACCCAGCGAGAGATCACCCTTCCATCATTGGATACCGCCGCCATCGAGCCTCGCGGCCCGCCGGACACTCCTGCCTACTACGCACGAGACGCGTCAAGCTTTTGGCTCGACCTCTGTTTGTAGAAAGTTGTAATCTGCGAAGTGCCCACACCATCAGAAGACTACATGGATTACAAGCTCATTGCCTTGTTCAACAAGGGATTAGTCTATCTGGAATCCGATCGCCATACATGGTTATGGCTCATCATCAATCCTGTTGAGGAAACATTTCTGTCTGATGCTATAGTGCATGATGGCATCGTTTACGCGGTCGACGCACAGATTGGCTACCTATATTGGTGGAATCTATCGTCGTGTAATTGTTCTATCTTATCTCATCTTTACCTTATGAATACGACTGCCTGTTCATTTGTTACAAATTTAGAATGCATAGCATGTCTATAACCACATCATTGCTATATGTTCCTCTCATTTCCTAGATTTTTATGACCACACATGTTATTGTTAGAGTTGATATGAGAACAATTGGCATCTAATGATTGTTAGAATACATATTATGAGCATAACATCATGATTGCTATATGTTACTCTCGTTTACAAGATTTTTATAACAACACATGTTATTGCTTAGAGTTGATATGAGAACAGTAGTAGTAAGTGCTATGGTAGAATATGAGTAGGCGCTGTCATAGCTGTTTTCCTCTCATTGTTACATGATGTTTGAACCATGACATATTGCTAGAATATGAAAGCCATTGGCTTATTTTTTTAACTTGGGGTATGATTATGACCACAGCATTGCAATTCTCTATCTATGATATGTGTCACTGTTATAATAATCTTAATTCCACACATACTCTGAAGATGGTTTTTTATTTTGTCCTTTTGGTCTCCAATTTGAATTGTTGCAGCAGACGCAAATGTGATGGCCTTCATGATTCCAGGACCTGGAATCATACCAGCCGATGGGTGGTGGTTTATCGCTCGTTCAGCTGACGGCGGTCATTTTATGCTCATTTGCACGTACCAAATTGACCAAACCATTACATCAAACCACATGCAATACAATGCGTGGGGCGTTCGTGACATGGATGGCTATGGATTCTTCATGTTCGAGAAAGATCCCAGCTCCATTGGGCCAGCTGTATTCAACTGGAGGCGGGTTTACAGCCTCGACAACCACTCCTTGTTCCTCGTGCTCAATTACCCGATCATCCAACCAATCATCGATCATATCACCGGCGATGATTACTGTCCTATGCAACTTCCATTCGCGAGGGGGGGCTGTGTTTACACATCATACCATGGGTTTCATGAATCACCATATCTAGAGATTCGTCGACACAGCTTGTTGCCAGATAATCTTCAGTGTGTGGAAGACATCAAGCTTCCATGCGATGGATGGCTTTTGCAAACCCGACATGCGGCGATGTGGTTCATGCCAACATCAAATATGCACAGCTTGATTCGTGCTGATATCTAGACCGAGCCATGTATTCTGCTGCTGTAGCATGACCCTCTTTTGTTGGATATTATGTACTGTTGTTAGTTTGAAGCACTCCTTTGGTTTGAAGGATAGATACCTTCCTGGGATCAAGTGCAACCTAACTCACCTGCATAGAATGTACTGATAATGATGATGGAGATGCTGTGTAGAAGCCATATATATCAGTTAGGCTTCAAGTGCGTACTTGTTAGTTAAACCTATGTATAAATTGTGACACTAAATACGACTAGTAAGGAGTAGTACAGTAGTAGTACTAGTATACGTCGGTCAAATTATTCATCATGTCCACACATTGAATTGACGTGACAACACGCTGCGCGTGAGGTGACCCAAGAATCCCGACGGCGTGTTTGGGTATTCTGGACTTCAGATTTGGAGTACCACTTATCTGTCAAAATCTTTCATCATTCACTTAAAACAGTCGATTGATCATACATTGAGTACCATATAATTGGAATTACCGATGCAGGTCGAAGACGGATTGGCCCGTGCTGCCGGCTGGCGTCAAGTTCAATCCCACGGATTAGGAGCTAATCGAGCACCTTGAGGCCAAAGTGAGTGCTGCCAGTCGGAGTGCGGCATGCACGCGATGTGGCACAAGACCGGCAATACCTTGCCGGTGATGGTCAACGACCGGCAGACGTGCAGCAAAAAAGGTTCTGGTGCTGCACACCAACAAGAACTTCGACCAGCAGAGGACCAACTGGGTGATGCACCAGTACCACCTCGGCGACCTGGAGCAAGAGAAGGAGCGGGAGCTGGTCCTCTGCAAGATTTTCTACCAGACGAACACTAGGGCCAGGAGTAAAAAGATTATAAGTTAGTTTGGTATTGGTAGTTGTACTACCTTGTCGTCCGCAAGTTGGTATTGTTGTTAACGATCTTTTGGTATGAACTTGCGTTTGCTTCCAACCATCATGCCGAGGGTCGGCGTGGATATAAAGCTGAATCATTTGTTTCGAAACGAATTTTCAGGCACCTGATTTTTATTTGATGGGTAGTATAAACACCCGCCGTTCGAATTCCCAGTTCTCCAATTTTTTTCGAAACAAGTGCATGCACTTATTATCACAATAAAAAACAATATCCGTGCTGCATCCCAGTTCTCAGTCTGTACTTGCAGAATTCTCTCGTTTATTGAGCACGTATATTGTTTTTCAGGTCGAGCAAGTTTCAACTGGGCTGTAGATTGCCCAGGGTTGTTTTGTTTTTTACAGGCCCAGCGCATGACGACAATAGGGCACAAAGATCCAGCAGGTATCTACTGGCCTCTGGCCCGCCAGCGTTAGTTATATTTTGTCTTACAACATCCGCAGGCAGTTTTTTTACTGAATCAAACACACAACCCAGTTCTATTTTCCTCTTGAAACGCATGTCCTACATCTGTTTTCTAATCTCTACCTATAGTTTACTAGTTCATATACAGGTATCATTATATTGAAAACACATAAAATTCCCTTTTCATATTTACATCCTTATTTTTGTTGTTTTTTCCCACCCAGCGCTGATTTTTTACCACTGGTTTTCCCTTAAACCAACTAAATTGTCCCACGTCTTACTTGCTTACAAAAACAAAATGATTTTTTGGCAAATCAATAAGTTCTTAAAAAATGTTTGTCATTTCGGGATTACAACAGTTCGGACTCCACCGAAATATGCAAAATAAGGTTGGACTTTTTGACTGTGGTCCTGGGCAGAAAATGGGCTGTAATAAATTACTTAAGAATTAGAAAATGGGCTGCAAATTATAGAAAATAGCAAATGGGCTTTATGTTGTCTACCACAGATTTGGAGGCAGACTTGTGGGCCTACTAAGTTCATGCGTACACAAGGTTTCTCAAAAAAGAAACTTAGTCAACAATCGACTCTACCAGCGTCAGACCGTTAGATGTCAATCTAACGGCAATCGTGCTTCTTCAGTCTCTGATCTTCCTGCCCCAGCCACCCAAACCAGCGCCGTCGGAACCGCCTGCTCCCACCTCCCGTGGCCGGCAGTGCTGCCGGGAAGGCCTCACGGCCCCATCATACTTGCATCCCTGGCCTGTCTATCCATCTACTCACCCACACCTCCTGTTATTTTCCGGCGATGACATCCGAACCAGTCAACCCTCGTACTCTCCACCGCGTGGGCAGCCACTGCCGTGTCTTCCCCGGCTCCATGTCGTTCCCTTCGTAGGCCTCGCCGTCGTCCACCGCCCTGGTGCTCTCGGCGCGGCGTGGTCAACGATGTCCCTCCAACGGCCGTAGTGCTTCTTCAACCTCTGGTCTTCTTGCCCCAGCCGCCCAAAGCTGCGCCGGTCGTGCCGCATGCTCCTGCCTCCCGTGGCCGGCTGTGCTGTCGCGGAGGCCTCACCGTACCCATACTACTCCCACCACTGGCCAGGCAATCCCTCCACTCACCCACTCCCCCTGTTATTCTGCGGCGACGGCAGTCTCACACCGCAGCCGAACCAGTGAACCCTCGTAGTCCTCTCCGCGTGGGCATCCACTGCCGCGTCTTCCCCGGCTCCGCGTCGTCCCCTTCCTAGTCCTCGCCGTTGTCCACCACCGTGGTGCTCTCGGCGCGGCGTGGTCAATGTGGTCAACGACCGACTTCCATCGGAAGAGTACTGTACGTGGAGAGGCTGACAGCTGGGTCCACGGCAGCCGCGAGGAAGTGCCTCCTTATTACGCGCAAAATAATCATTCCTCCACCTGACAGCAGGGACCCACCGGACGGGCCACCAGTATTTCGCGGAAAAAACTTTTCCCCCCTGACTGTTGGGACCCACCGGACGGGCCACCGTATTTCGCAAAAAAAACGTTTGCCCCTGACTGCTGGGACCCACTGGACGGACCACCGTATTTCGCGAAAAAAACGTCCCCCCCGCTGTCAGCTCGGACCCACTGGAAGTGCCTCCTTATTACGCATAGAAAAATGAATACTCCCCCTGCTAGCTGGGACCCACCATGGTGGGAGGCTGACTTGTGGGCCTACTAAGTTGACGAGGATGGAGGGCTTTGTCAACTTAGTCAATATGAACGATTCTAGCTCCAGTGACCGTACGATGTCCATCCAACGACCATAGTGGTTCTTCAACCTCCGGTCTTCTTGCTCCAGCCGCCCAAAGCTGCGCCGGTCGTGCCGCGCACTCCTACCTCTCATGGCCGGCTGTGATGCCGCGGAGGCCTCACCGCCCCTACTACTCCCACCGCTGGCCCATGCTATCCCTCTACTCACCCACACCCCCTGTTATTCTGCGGCGACAACAGCCTCATGCCGTAGTCGAACCAGTGAACCCTCGTAATCCTCTCCGCGTGGGCATCCACTGCCGCATCTTCCCCGGCTCCGCGTCGTCCCCTTCCTAGGCCTCGCCGTCGTCCACTGCCTTGGTGCTCTTGGCGCGGTGTGGTCAATGTGGTCAGCGACCGACTTCCATCGGAAGAGTACTTTACGTGGAGAGCTGACAGCTGGGTCCATGGCCACAACCCAATTTTTTGTGATTTGCCAAGTAAGTCGCTTTGTCAGGCCTGTTGGGCTACAAATCTTTCAAGACGAGGAGAGCTTCATTCGGCTGGCCGAGAAAATGGCCCATCAGTAATGAGAAATGGGCTGTACATTTTTAAAACACATCAAACCGGCAATTAGTTTAAAATATCTTTTTTTCATTTCAAGATTTTAAATTACATTAATTTTTATGCATGGAGAATTTGTTGGATTTTATATTGATATACATTTATTTTTAAAATCAGTTTGAATGTGAGTCGAAATTACGGGATTAAAACCAGTTCGGACCGCACCGAAATATGCAAAATTTCGTTAATTTTTTAACCGTGGCCACAATATGGGTTGTAATGCTAACCAAAAGAATACGGGCTCCAAAAAAAACCTTAAGAATTAGCAAATGCGCTGTAAATTATTAGAAATAATGGCAGATGGGCTGTATGCTGTTTTCCACAGATTTGAGGCTTTCCTAAAAAAAGGTTGACGCACAAGTAGCGACTGTTGGATGTCCATCGAACGGCCGTCGTGCTTCTTCAATCTCCACTCTTCCTGCTCCAGCCGCTCAAACAAGCGCCGGCGGGACTGCCTGCTCCCTCCTCCCCGCGGCCGGCTATGCTGCCGCGTAGGCCTCACCGCCCCACCGTACTCCCATCGCTGGCCTAGCCATCCCTCTGCTCACCCACAGCTGCTGTTATTCTCTGGCGACAGCAGACGAACCAGTAAACCCTCGTACAGTCATACTCCCCTCCGCGTGGGAAACAACTGCCGAGTCTTCCCTGCCTCCGTGTCGTTCCCTACCTAGGCCTCGCCGTCATCCATCGCCCTGGTGCTCTCGGCGCGGCCTGGTCAACGTGGTCAACGACTGACATGCATCTGAAGTGGACTGTACATGGAGAGGCTAACAACTGGGTCCACGGCCGCACGCAAGGAAATGCCTCCTTATTACGCGCAAAATAATGATTCCTCCACCTGACATCAGGGACCCACCGAAAGGGCCTCTATATTTCGTGAAAAAAACGTTACCGCCACTGACAGCTCGGACCCACCAGCTATATCTTCGCACGCGAGGAGGTGCCTCCTTATTACGCTCAAAAAAATGAATAACCCCTGCTAGCTGGGACCCACCTTGGTGGGAGGCTGACTTGTGGGCCTACTAAGTTGACGGGGACGGAGGGCTTTGTCAACTTAGTCAATATGCATGATTCTAGCTCCAATGACCGTGCAATGTCCATCCAACGGCCGTAGTGCTTCTTCAACCTCTAGTCTTCTTGCTCCAGCCGCCCAAACCAACGCCGGTCATGCCTCGTGCTCCTGCCTCCTGTGGCCGGCTGCGATGCGACGGAGGCCTCACCGCCCCCTACTAATCCCACCGCTGGCCAGGCCATCCCTCTACTCACCCACACCCCCTGTTATTCTGCGGCGATGGCAGCCTCACACCGCAGCGAACCAGTGAACCCTCGTACTCCTCTACGCGTGGGCATCCACTGCCGTGTCTTCCCCGGCTCCGCGTCGTCCCCTTCCTAGGCCTCGCCGTCGTCCACCGCCCTGGTGCTCTCGGCGCGGCGTGGTCAACGTGGTCAAGGAATGGCTTTCATCGGACGTGGATTATACGTGGAGAGGCTGACAGCTGGGTCCACGGCCGCAGCAAGGAAGTGCCTCCTTATTACGTGCAAAATAATTATTCCTCCACCTGACAGCGGGGACCCACTGGACGGGCCACCGTATTTCGCCCCCTGACTGCTGGACCCACCAGCTACATCTTCCCACGCAAGGAAGTGCCTGACAGTCGAGACCCACCTGGTCGAAGCGTACGTAGCGTTGTCATTCTGGTCGCGAACGTGTATGTACATATATACTGGTCGATGTAGAGGCGCGCACGTGTCGTAGTAGAGGCGCGCACATAGCATGTACACGTACGTACAATGGCCATGGTGCAAGAAAGAAAATACGGCCACGTATGTGTACATATGGGCGGGGTCTCGAACGCCTACTCGCGCATACGTACGACCATGGCTCGTGTACATGGCTGGGTCGGAACGGAGAAACAACGTCGTCATCGTGTTCATGGGGAGGCAACGGAATGCGTCGTGTTCATGGGAAGGCAACGGAATGCGTCGTGTTCATGGGGAGGCAACAGAATGCGTCGTGTTCATCGGGAGGGCTTGGACGGAACAGGCGATGGAAACAAGGCCTGACGTACCGCAGAATGGAGGAAACGGCCTTGTGTTCGACCGGCCAAGTTCGAAACGGGATCCTGTTCATCGGGAGGGGTCTGGCGTACCACAAAACGGAGGAAACGGACCTCCTACGGTCGAAACGGGGGTCCTGTTGATCAGGAGGGGTGTGGCGTACCGCAAGACAGATGAAACAGACTTGTGTTGGAGCGCTACGGTCTAAACGGGGGTCCTGTTCATTGGGAGGGGTGTGGCATACTGCAAAACGGGACTCCACGGGATACTGTTCATCTCCACCGTCGACCCCCTCCAGCCTCCACGAGCTACTGTTCATCCATCGTCGACCTCCTCCAGCCTCCACCTGCGACTGTTCATCCACGGGCTCCTGTTCATCCAGCCTCCACCTCGCGCTACTCCACCGGCTACTGTTCAACCACCCCTCCACCATCTACTGTTCATCCAGCCCTCCACACCACGGGGTCCTGTTCAGCCATCCCTCCATGGGCACCCCTCCATCGTCTACTGTTCATTCAGCCCTCCACACCACGGGGTCCTGTTCAACCACCCCTCCACCGTCTACTGTTCATCCAACCCCCAACACCACGGGGTCCTGTTCATCCACCCCTCCACGGGCACCCCTCCACCGTCTACTGTTTATCCAGCCCTCCACCACACCACGGGGTCCTGTTCATCCAGAGGCAACGCCACCGCTCACTGTTCATCCAAACCCCCCGCAACACTCATTGTTCATCCCATAGATCGGCTTCAGTTAGCAGCAGTAGCAAAGGAATCGCTCAATCGGGTTCAGTTAACAGCCATCGACCGATCGCTCGAGTTCAGTAACGCGTAGCCTGTAGTGCAATCGCTCGGGTTCAGTTAGAGCCCAACACCTCGCTCGGGTTCAGTTAGAGCCAACGCCTCGCACACACACGCGTACATGTACGAGAGAAACGCGCATCGCTCGGCCCCCGACCTCCCACCGTAACCGGGAACTCCCCGAAATCCCCCCCTCGCTTCTACCATGGTTTTTTCCGTCATGGACAGCCAAAAGAATGTATGCAGCTGCGTCTCCGGCCCGCCCAGGACGAAAAGCCCATTTTCTATCATGATTTTTTGTCATAGAAGTAGGAGCCCACCGCATCTATGATGATACCGGGTTTTGTCACAATTATTGTCATAGAAGTGTCATATGTATGACAAATTTTTTTTTCGTTCAACCCAAAATGTCACGGATGTGTCTTTTTTTGTAGTGAATGCCAGGGCTGTTAGTGTGGCTATTGTTGTGGAGCGCAAGGAAGCTGGAAAGGAATATCCGGTTCAACGACCGGTTTATTATATCAGTGAGGTGCTTATAGAATCAAAGCAGAGGTATCCACATTGGCAGAAGCTGGTGTATGGGGTGTTTATGGCAAGCCAGAAGCTCAAACATTACTTTCAGGGTCATCCTATCACAGTGGTCAGTTTAGCCCCTCTGGGAGATATCATTCAAAACAGAGAAGCAACTGGCCGGATTGCCAAGTGGGCTATTGAGCTTGGACCTCACGGGCTCAAGTATACACCTCGCACAACGATCAAATCTCAAGCACTCGTGGATTTCATCAATGATTGGACAGAGTTGCAGGCACCAGAGGAAAAGCCAGGTAACACTTATTGGACTATTCACTTTGATGGGTCCAGGCAATTGGAGGGCTCGGGGGCTGGAGTCATATTAACTTCCCCACGAGGTGACAAGTTTTGTTACGTTCTCCGCTTAATGTTCCCTTGTACTAACAATGCAGCTGAGTACGAGGCCTTACTCCACGGTCTTCGGATGGCTAAGGAGATGAACTTAAGCCGGGTTAAGTGCTTTCGTGACTCAGACCTGGTGGCTCAACAGGTATCTGGCACTTGGGATTCTAAGGACCCACTCATGGCTGCATATCGACGAGAGGTGGACACAATGGCTGGTCATTTCAAGGGCTATCAAGTTGACCATATAGACCGGCGAAAGAATGAAGCGGCCAACGCTTTAAGTCGCCTTGGCTCTCAGCGTAAACCGGTCCCACCTAATGTCTTCCTCGACATACTGCATAATCCGTCGGTCAAGATACCCACAGAGGAGGAGTTGGCTATTCCTGACCCGGAGGCCCATTTGGTGGCAGCTTTGCATGTTATACCGGATTGGACAGTCCCATACTGGGCTTATATGAACCGGGGCGAGTTACCGGAGGATGAAACCTTGGCCCGGCAGATAATCCGGCGTTCCAAGTCAATGGCCATAATCAATGGGGAGTTACATCGTTACAGTGTCACAGGAGCAATTCAGCGTTGTGTGTCTCCTCAAGAGGGTTGTGAGATTTTGCGAGAAATCCATGAAGGAGATTGTGGTCACCACGCCGGTTCAAAATCCTTGGTAGCTAAGGCTTTTCGTCATGATTTCTATTGGTTGACAGCTCATGCTGATGCGGAGGATTTAGTCAAAAGGTGTGACGATTGTCAAAAATTTGCACGCCGCACTCATGTTCCGGCTCAGGAATTGAGGATGATTCCAATAACTTGGCCGTTTGCAACTTGGGGGCTTGATATGGTTGGACCCTTTAAGAGATCCAAGGACAAAAAGACCCACCTATTAGTGGAAGTGGACAACTTCACCAAGTGGGTGGAAGCAGAGATAGTAAGTGTGATGCAGCCACGGCGGTTCAATTCATCAAAAAGGTGATATTTCGGTTTGATTTCCCATACAGTATTATAACTGACAATGGTACTAATCTATCAAAGGGTGAGATGGAGGAATTTTGCCAACATGAGCACATCCGGCTTGATGTAGCATCAATGGCTCACCCCCAGTCTAATGGTCAAGCAGAGAGGGCAAATCAAGAAATTTTGAGAGGTATTAAACCCCGGCTTCTGGTTCCTTTAAAGCGGACACCGGGTTGTTGGGTGGAGGAGTTACCTTCTGTGTTATGGAGCATCAACACCGCACCTAACAGATCTATGGGTTACACGCATTTCTTCATGGTTTATGGAGCCGAGGCGGTTCTTCCTAGTGACATCCGTCACGACTCGCCCCGTGTGGCGGCTTATGTTGAAGCTGACAATGAGAAGGCACGTCAGGACTCACTGGACCTATTAGATGAGGAGCGTGATCTTGCAACAGTACGTTCAGCGATTTATCAATAAGATCTCCGACGTTATCACAGCCGCCGGGTTAAGACCAAAACTTTTCAAGAGGGCGATCTGGTGCTCTGGCTCATCCAGGATCAGACTGATATGCACAAGTTATCCCCACCTTGGGAAGGACCTTTTGTGGTCAGCAAAAATCTGCACAACGGGTCATACTACCTCATTGATGTTCGAGAGCAAAAAGACTCACGTAAATCGGAGGAGGAGACCAAGCGGCCATGGAATATAGCTCTTCTTCGGCCTTACTATACTTGAGCCACATGCTCTTCTTATGTACATACTTATGACAATGTATATATTATATAATAAACCGGAGCCTCGAATGAAGCGGGGTCTCTGTTATTTTTACATCATGTGTAAGCCTACATGAGCTTCTTCTGACAAAGCGGCATTTTATTAACCCGGCCTATACGGCCACACAGATATAAAGAAAATCACTAGGGGGCTTGGTCGTATCTGAACCATAGCTACACATCCTGACTGATTTCAAACCAAAAAGGGATATCACTAGGGGGCTTGGTTGTCTTCACACCATAGCTACACCTCTTGATAGGCTTCAAGCCAAAAGGAAATTATGTGGAACCAAAGAGAGTCTATTGCATTAAGCACAGCTCAAACATAGGTAACCACTAAGCACAGCTGAAATATTACCTGGGGGCTCCTTGCTTCTCAAAGAACAACGAGCTTGCACCCTTGTAATAGGCTATCAAGCCAGGCTTGGAAGCCAGGTGTATTCACCTAAAACCCCGGGTTATCCTGCCTCTTTAAGTAAGCCACTCCGTCCAGGTAAACCTGGTATGACCCATCGAACGTTTGACAAGTCAATCCCATGGACCCTGAACTTGTCAAAGCTAAAACGGTGATTGGTTAAAGATTGAGGTCCATCTTAAAAGGCTTTGCAAAATGGTTTAACTCAGCAGCCTGGCAGGCCATGAAAAGCCCCGATTTAGGGCCTGGCAGCCCATGAAAAGCCTTGCATATTTCTTGTCTTTGCTATTTTTTATGATAAGGGATTTATGAATATTTTCTGATAAACCGATGTTCATTACAACCCGGCATGACTTTCAACGCTTAGTTGTCAGTACATGATTAGTTTTAAACTGGTAGTATATTCTTACGGTCTGGTTTTGACTAGATGTCACCAGCATTATGCGGCTATTATAGCCCAATATGGTTTCTATATGAATCACAAGAGGGCAAGGAGTTGTCAACACTCCGGATTGGTGTTTTTTTTCACCTTTACCATACAAGCAGTTGGTCAGCCAACGAGGTATGTCATAGATATTATTTATTTTATCTGGTTAATATAAATCTTGGTTATCCATCCAAGTTATGTATATTTTTTTGGGCATCATGACCCGTCCAGTGGTAAACTACTAGGACGCTTTCAAGTTCTTATATGCAGGAACACAAAGTATAATGGACTATGCATAAATAGATCCCAAAAGTCGAACAAGTTTTCAAAGTATCAAGCAACACAAGCATGCTCGATGGCATGGCAGATAAAGGTTCTTCTGCTATCATATTACAAGGAGCTTCAAAACGGCTCAAATTGCATAATTGTTTTCACGCAGTGGTAGACTGTAGATGATAAACCGGTCGCCGGTTTAGGATTCTTCATCAGGACGGCTTGACGATTGAGGGTCATCTTGTGCAGTCACATCCTCTTCATCCCTCCGAGACGCTGGAAATCAACCGTTGACCAATCGATTCCGGTTAAAGCTTGAAACACGGCCTCTTCATGGATAAGGCTGGAGGGGTCAATGTCAGGAGCGTAAGTATGTTCACAGATTGGAGGCACAAGCTCTTCAACATCATGGATCATAGCGGGCTGTCTCTTTCCCTCAGCATCGTAAACTAGTTGGAAGTGAGATAAATCTATGTCCTCCGCCGTTTGCTTGCTATTGGCCGCATCTCCTTTGTCAGCCTTCGTAGATCGTCATTATTGAAGTCTGAGCCGCCTTCTTTCACGCCAGGATATCCTTTGATGATATCTGCCGGTTCAAGATCCGGAATCCATGCCTTGGCCCGGATTAGCACGGTCAGCGCTCCTGATCTTGCGGCTGATCTCTTCAGTTCGGTGATCCGGGAAGGTAGCATGGCCAGCTTCTCAAGTGTTTCCTTTATCAACGATGGCGCCAGCTTGTTATAGGCTACAGTGCAAATGGCACACTGGGATCCAGAGAACAACTGTTCTATTAAGGTGTAAGCCGCTTTAAGTTCCATCCGCATATCCGAGCCCACATGAGCAATGCGGGTCCCTGTCATGGTTCAGCATCAGTAAACCAGCTATTGATAAGATCTTATGAATTAGACAAACTGCATGTGAGTGCACTTACCAAACACAATAGAAGTCATGGCGTCAATCTGCCTCTTTAAGCCGGTCAGTTCTTCCACCACCGGTTTCAGGGCTGCCTCTGTGTCCTCGGCCTTTTTTTATCAAACCGGCCTTCTCTGTTTCCCAGTCAGCACGCTCCTTGTTGAAGGTCTCTTTCAACTTCTCCATAGCTCCCAAGGCATTAGTCAGCTCTGCTTTGGCTTTGGAAGCCTCTGCTTGTTGAGACTTTACATTCTCTTGAAGGTCTGCGGTTTGGCCATCCTTCTTATTCAGCTCAGCCTACAAAGATGAGATATATCATTAAAACAGGTTATGAAGTACCAAGCGTATAACAAGTTATGCACTCTGTACTTGGGGGCTAATACCTATTTGTTCTATCATCAACATATTTCTCACAAGTCTCAAGTACAATGCAAGCATTATCCTTAACACTTGGGGGCTAATGTACATATGTTCAAAGTTGACGCATTGATGGAAGACCCGGTTTACCTCGCAAAGCTAAATCGGCCCTTGGGGGCTACACATGCGAAAAACTACAGGAATATAATGATCACGTCTGATTTACTTCAAACGATTAGTTGGTATATGGAGGACAAGTTTGTAAAAGTTCATGTCTTATAAAGTCCCGGTTTATGATTGTCATCATAAACCGGCCCTTGGGGGCTACTTGGGTTGATGTTTGAACTTTTGTATTTAAGAAAGCAAAATATTTTGACCTAAAAGGGTTGGACTTAAAGCAGTTCGCAAAGGTTCAGATCAGTTTTATGCGCACAAGGGTTTGTTGTGGTAGCGGAAGATAAACCATTACGCGGAATATATCAAGCTTGAGGTTTTCTATCCGTAGACTAAGGAGGAACAGGGAAGAGCAGCGCCGGATCCCTGATGAACTTTGATGATCTGCGAAGAACAAGGAAACCCTAGACTGATCTACAAAGGGGGAAAGGAAAGGACTTACAACGATTGATTGAAGCAACTGAGGAACGCCGCAGCTCTCTGGTGCAACCAGGTTGATGCAGCGGCTAATGGAGACGCGAAGGCGAAGCTCGGCGACGGCGGTGGCGCTCGGGTGCAGAGACGTCGCAAGGAGGAAGAAGAAGCAAAGGAGGCGAAGGGGGAAAAAGAGAATGGCCTTTGGGCCTATTTATAAGGTGAACCGATAAGCGACAGGTGCGTAAACCGAGGAGCTTAAAATGGACAGTTAATAAGGATGTCGCCTCGAGGGTTGGATATTCATTAATGAAGGGCATCTTCGGCTTCAATGGGTAGATGACATCATAACGATTTACTACGGATCTAAAGGATGACGTCACGGCGGTTTACCAGATTTATACGAAGGTGCCAGGGCAAGAATTTTTCTAAGTATTTAAGATTGACATGAACAACTTCAAATCAATTTGGGGCCTAATGTTGGGGATATGATTACTGGAGGTAAACCAGATAAAAGTGGCCGGGTTAACTCCATGAAGATAGAAGCCCATGAAGATGTGAGGATGGAGGTGCTTTACAAAGGCCCAAGTCCCAAAGGCGGGTTAAGGCCTGTAGATGTAAACCGACTCTTTCATGTAACTTGTATTGTAAGTTAGAGGAATAGAGACCGAGGCGGACACGTTTATGATTTGGCCTCGGGACTCTGTAAACCGGCGGGCGTCAACCTATGTATATAAAGGGATGACCCGACCGCGGTTTAGGGACAACAGACAACAACTCGAGAACCAGACAAAGCGTGTTTGCTCCCTGGTCATCGAAACCCTAGCAATACCAATCACAACTAGACGTAGGCTTTTACCTTCGTCGAAGGGGCCGAACTAGTATAAAATCCCTCGTGTCCCTTGTCTGGTTTAACCCCTTTAAGCTAACCCGTAGTGATGGCTCCATGACTAAGTCCTTTCATGAGGACATCTGCCATGACAAAACCACGACAGTTGGCGCCCACCATGGGGCTATCGCACGATGGTTTCGAGTTCTTGAAGGGCAGCTTCGTTGGACTGAAGGGATACGTTGTGGGCCGGATGACAAAGAGTCGTCGCGGCAAGCTCTACATCGACGACGCAGGATGGGGTCCCGAACCTCGTAGGTCAACCAGAGTAAGATCCGCACCAGAGTGGTATGGTAATCCTGTTCTGGAGGTCATGTTACTTGACCATGACGAACCTACGAACAATGAGGAAGCGATGATGAGCCCAGATTCCACAAAATGGCTTGAGGCCATGAAATCCGAGATGGGATCCATGTATGAGAACAAAATGTGAACTTTGGTTGACTTGCCAGATGATCGGCAAGCCATAGAGAATAAATTGATCTTTAAGAAGAAGGCTGACACTGACGGTAATTTTACTGCCTACAAAGCTTGACTTGTTGCAAAAGGTTTTCGACAAGTTCAAGGAGTTGACTACGATGAGACGTTCTCACCGTAGTGATCCTTAAGTCTGTCCAAATCATGTTAGCCATTGCCGCATTTTATGATTATGAAATTTGGCAAATGGATGTCAAAAATGCATTCCTTAATGGATATCTTAAAGAAGAGTTGTATATGATGCAACCAGAAGGTTTTGTAGATCCTAAAGGTGCTAACAAAGTGTGTAAGCTCCAGTGATCCATTTATGGACTGGTGCAAGCCTCTCGGAGTTGGAATATACGCTTTGGTAGTGTGAACAGAGCATATGGTTTTATAGAGACTTTTGGAGAAGCCGGTATTTACAAGAAAGTGAGTGGGAGCTCTGTAGCATTTCTAATATTATATGTGGATGACATATTGTTGATTGGAAATAGTACAAAATTTCTGGATAGCATAAAAGGATCCTTGAATAAGAATTTTTCAATGAAAGACCTCGGTGAAGCTGCTTATATAGAGATAGATCAAGACACTTAATTGGACTTTTACAAAGCACATACCTTGATAAAGTTTTGAAGAAGTTCAAAATGGATCAGTCAAAGAAAGCGTTCTTGCCTGTATTACAAGGTGTGAAGTTGAGTCAGACTCAATGCCTGAATACTGCAGAAGATAGTGAGAAAATGAAGGTCATTCCCTATGATGTAATGGACAAGACCCATTCATTAGCTTAGTATTATGATCGTTTAGTTTTATTGTTATTGCTTTCTTCATGACTTATACATATTCCTCTGACTATGAGATTATGCAACTCCCGTATACCGGAGGAACACCTTGTGTGCTATCAAACGTCACAACGTAACTAGGTGATTATAAAGATGCTCTATAGGTGTCTCCAAAGGTGTTTGTTGAGTTGGCATAGATCAATATTAAGATTTGTCATTCCGTGTATCGGAGAGGTATCTCTGGGCCCTCTCGGTAATGCACATCACTTTAAGCCTTGCAAGCAATGTGACTAATGATTTAGTTGCGGGATGATACTTTATGGAACGAGTAAAGATATTTGCCGGTAATGAGATTGAACTAGGTATGATGATACCAACGATCGAATCTCGGGCAAGTAACATACAGAAGACAAAGGGAATGTCGTATGTTGTTATGCGGTTTGACCGATAAAGATCTTTGTAGAATATGTAGGAACCAATATGAGCGTCCATGTTCTGCTATTGGTTATTGGCCAGAGATGTGTCTCGGTCATGTCTACATAGTTCTCGAACTCGTAGTGTAACATCCCAAATTTTCAATTTGGAATGTTATACATTAGACCATCATTGCATATCATATTTTATTTGCTTTTGGTTTGATCCTAGAAATTCTACGCAACTTAAGGACCCACGGAGAGAGTTGGGGATTTCGTTATTTTCATATTTGAGCTTTCTCAAATTTTGAGAATAGGATCATTTGATTTTAATTATTTTATCATCAATTATTTCTATTACAAAAATATGAGAGAGGGAATAAAATGACTTTCCCAAAATAAAGAAATATTTAGGATTTAATAATAAAATCAAATAAGATTTTATTTCAGAGTTTTTCGGTATTTTATTTGAATTTAGGAAAAATGTGCGTTTATCATAATTGCATTTAGGCCCCAAATAAATGTTCATCTTGTGCGGCTTGATTTTAGAAGCCCGGGAAAATTTATTTCGGGATTTTTAGAGTCCGTTTATTATTTCTTTTATTTGTTTTTCTGCGTGGAATAATTTAAAAAAACGTGAACCGACTTTGGGCCGTACCCGAGCGGGACTCCGCCCGGGGGCAGCCTTTATAAGCCGCCCGACCCGAGCCGCCCCAGCCCATCGCGCCCGAAACCCTAGCCGCCGCCGCCCGCCGCCGCTGGACCCGCCGCCCGAGGTAAAAAAAAGTCACGGTTTTATTTTTTTTAGTTTCGGTTTTTTTAAATAGATCGGTTTTCCGATTTATTTAATTAGCGAGCGTTCATCCGTTCGTTCGTTCTAGCGAACATTCGTCATTTTTCTCTTTCTCGGATTTAATCCGTGATTTTTCTGAGCGCGATTCCTGATCCGGTTTTCGTTTTAGTATAACTTTTCGCTCGGTTATCGGAATCAGGCGATTCAAGTGCCTGGAGTTTCGTCTCGAAACCCTCTAACCGTTTAACCAACTTAAACAAGTTTTTGCCACTGTAAAAATTGCCCTAGATCCAGAATAGTAAACGAAGCCTGTTTTTTTGCCGTTTGACTTTCATTGCTTCGTTTGATTTGATTCTTTTTGCAAACTGGAGTTCTTAAGTTGAACCTTCTGGTTAGATATCTTATTTGAGTTTTACCTGTGCATTAGATTAATACTTATTGTATGCTTGTTTGTTTGTCTGCAATAAAATACCCGGAGTGCACCGCCTGTTACTTCGAATCTCTAGGTTTCGCGGATCATCAACAAGGCAAGTAACACTTTGATCATACCTCCTACTACCCAGTTTTATTGCATTAGATCAATCCTCAAACATTGCATGATTAGGATCTAATTAAATTGTGGGATGGGAAGTAGTTGAGGTAGTACCTATTACCTGTTATATTATCAAACCTTTGGGAGTTACTTCTACATTTGCCTATTATGCCATGCTATGCTAGTAGACGTGGACTGGGTGAGTGATATCCATGACAGATGTGAGTTTGTTAATTAATGGTTTATCTAAGGTGGCAACTTAAACACACATCTGGGTGGATTGAGGTACCTGGGTATTCCAGGATTGACTGTTTTTCTTTATGGACCGCCACCCAGGCCCAAAGGGATCATGAGATTTTTCATACTAGAAACTTCCGTGTGCAACCACAAGCTATTATGGGCTCTAGCATAGTTGATTAAGTCGTGCGAACTCTTACAGGGTAGACTAGCAGATGTAGGGGAAAGTAGGTGTAACGGTCTACCCATCGTAAGGTGTTAGCGCTTCTGAAAGACTATGTCTCGGTCATCCGTCTTCTGAAACACCATGTAGTGCGAGAAACCAAACGGAGGCGATCGAGTCTTGTGGGGAAAAGTGCGCAAACCTCTGTAGAGTGTATAAACTAATCATGGTTAGCCGTGTCCCCGGTTATGGACATTTTGAGTATCTAGTACTTGGATTATCATGTGAATCTCAACATGTTACTCTAAAATTAATTTTGTTGGGTTTTGTTTAATGATGATGCTTAATTGGGATTGAGAATGCTGTCAACCATTCTCAATGTTTAACAACTACCATGATAGTTAAATAAAATTTATTCCTTTGTAGTAGGGAAAAATTGGCTTTACACAAAACTGTAACCATAGAGCTTTCCACCAGCCAAATATGCATATAGTATAGCTGTTTCATTCCATTACTCTCTATGTGTTACCTTGCCAGCATATTCCATGTGCTGACCTGTTTCGGGCTGCAACGTTAATGTTGCAGACTTTTCAGACGATGATTAAGGAGTTTTTAGGTCGTGGTTCTATACTCAGTGATGCCGCTGGAGTTGATGGACTCACTTATCTTCCAAGCCTTCCGCTGTTATCGTTATTAGGTGGCCTTAAGCCATATTTATTGTAATAAGTTCTCTATTGAGACACTCGATGTAATAAGTGTGTGATTGCTACTCTGTTATAAATCCTCCGAGTACTGTGTGGTGTCAGCATTATTGATCCAAGGATTGACACCTGAGCACAGAGATCAGACCGTTTGAGGTCTGGTCGCTACAGAGATGGTATCAGAGCCCATGCTGACTGTAGGACACGACCAATAAGCTAAAGACCTAGAACACTATTCACTCTCTTCTCTTCTGACCTCTCATCTTTTCTACTCTTTAGGATGGCGGATGCAAGGAACAAGTTCACGCAACCGGATGACGATACACCCTTTGGACGTCACTTGAAGGAAGTCACGAGATACCTGAACATAGGAGTACCAAGCTTCACCGGAACCTACAACGCCACTTTACGTGAAGAAGAGTGCTGGATGATTCAAGTTCAAATTCCAGGAAGGACGTTCATGCCAGTCACTGAGCCCATAGAGTTTTCTTTTGATGCACCAACTTGGAGTCTAGGAAAGAGCATGGCAGCTCACATCGCCATGGGACGCATTAGAGAAGTCTACCACAATGATCTCAAGGATACTATCTACCAGATTTGTGGGCGCCGAGATGAGCACTGGGAGATGATTAGCACCAGGAAGGATAGATCAGTTGCAGCTTTTATCCAGGAGTTAAACCAACACATTCGACGACAGGAGAACCAGATGTGCGCCGACATGATAGACCTGAAGAAGGCAAGGACAAGAATCAAGGAACTAGAGGAAGAACTTAAGGCTACATGTGAAGATTATGAAGAGGAAATTGAAGTATTGGTGGAGAAGAATGACGACCTGATCAAGAAGATCAGGATATTTATGGGAGGCCCTACACCAGTAGATGAAGACGAAGAACCCAAGGAGATTCGCCCGGAAGACTACATCATCATCGACGACACCGACTCGGATCCAGATGATAGCGATGATGACTACCTCATGGAGCCAAGTTGATGAAGCCGGAGCAGATATCATGGAGTCTGCAACCGAGGAATATTTCTAGTAGACCACCTCATCAGTAGTAGTAGTCTACCATGTAAATACAGTAGTCCGAGCACTTTTGCGATAGTTAGATCGATTGTATGCCCTTGTTTGATTGAATGAAGTGAATTGTTTGCTTTTGCCTCATGTGCAAATGGGTAGTGTTTTCTCTTTAGACCCCCTCTATTCTAAACTCTCATCTTTTCTAAACCCTCAGATGCCTCCGAGACGTGACCCCGGATTTACCTTTCCACCGGAGCTCACCCAGTTGATCCAGCAGCAGAACACATTGATGCAGTTGCTAGTCCAGAATCAGGGGAACAACAACAACAATCCACCACCACCACCTGTTGATCACTTAGCCCGTTTTCTTAGGCTGAATCCGCCGGTGTTTTCCACTAGCACTGAGCCGATAGTAGCAGATGATTGGCTCCGCAAGACAGCTAGAGAGTTGACCACAACAGGATGCACAGATGCGGAGAAGGTGAAGTTTGCCGCACATCAGCTTGAAGGACCCGCAGCATCATGGTGGGAGAATTTCACAGCCACTTTCCTTGTCGACACTGTCACATGGGACCAGTTTCAGCAGGCTTTTCGTACTGCCGATGTTTCAGCAGGAGCTATGGCCATGAAGAAGCGAGAGTTTCGCAACTTGCGCCAAGGAGGACGGACAGTTGGCCAGTATGTGGAGGACTTTAGTAAATTAGCACGTTATGCCCCAGATGACGTTGCTACGGATGCAGCTAAGCAGGAGAAGTTTCTGGAAGGACTGAATGATGAGTTGAGCGTTCAGTTGATGGTAGCAACCTTCAACAACTACCAGGAGTTGGTAGACCGTGCTCTTATGATTGAAGGCAAGCAGCAGCAAATTGAGAACCGCAAGAGGAAGTATGGACAAGGGAAGTACAATTCAGGAGCCTAGCAGAAGCCACGTTTTACCCCTAGACCGGGAGGACATTTTTAGCATACCCATGGAGGAGGTAGCTCGCACAATCACAACGGCACCAAGAATGGTAATGGCAATGGAGGAAGCAACGGCGAGAACCGTACCAACCCATCAACCCCAGCCAAGAAGGACTGTCGGCGTTCTGGGAACGGGGGTCCCCAGACTTGCCTGCCTGCGGCCTGCGGCGTGGCTCAAAGGGGGGGCCAGCATGGCCCGTCTTCACCAACACAAACCCAAGACCCTCGCGAGGGGCCAAGCCTCGCGGGGTGGACGACGCGGAGCTTCCTCAGGCACGGCCTCGTCAGGCTGGCTCACGAGGAGGCGGAGAGATCAAGGCGGGGTACCTCACGAGGTGCCCGTGACGCAAGCCATGACGACTCAGGGCGCCAGGCGGGTGCCAGCCCACGCAGCGTCCTCCTTTCCTCTTTGGTGCAAAGGGGGCAAGCGCAGCCGCGGAGTACCGATGCATCAGGAAAAGGTTGCCATTTTGGTGCAACGAGACCAAGACCAAGAGGACTACGAGATGGAGGTCATCGTGGAGCCCAAGACGGCGTCATCACCAGAGCTTTGCGCAGGCGAAGACTACTTTTGTCAGGATAGCTGATACCAGATGCCCCCCTTCAAATTAGCCCGCCATTGTTGGCTCCCTTCCCGCTCGATATTTGGGAAGAGGACTAGGGCCTCTATAAATAGGACCAGCCAACCATAGAGCAAAGGGAGCAAGGGGTCGGTTCGGTTGGTTTTGCTGGAGGCAGAGAGAGAGAGAAGGTGACTGAACTCCACTGAGCAGTTCATCACCCCAGCCAAGAACAGACCCTCGCGAGGCTGTTCTTCCTTGTATTGTTCATCATCATCAGCCCAAGAGGCAATCCACCACACCACACACTAGAGTAGGGTATTACACCACAACGGTGGCCCGAACCAGTATAAACCCTGTGTCTCTTGTGTTGTTCTTTCCGTAGTTTTAGATCCTAGCATGGCGGAGGGGTGCAGGTAGGCAGGAGGCGAAATCTCCGTGCGCACCCTAGTGTTCGAACCTCAAGGGTCTGCCGGAACCCGAAATCCGACATTTGGCACGCCAGGTAGGGGTGCGCCGGAATTTGTCTTCCACCGCTCCGTGCCCCGTCGCGTCGTCATCACCATGCCCGGCGACCAGGAGGGCAACCCAGACCCATGGGCGGCATGGCCTGCCCACGCAGAGCCGCTCGCCTCGGGCGACCCCGTGCCCCAGGCAGCTCGCGGTCCGCAGGGCGCTGCGGGCCGCGGGCGACGCGGACAGGCTTCGACAGCTCTCACACCGCGGCAGGCGCGGTCGGCAGCAAGGGCCTCCAATCACGCCGCGACCACGACACCGTACACCCACCGGGAGCAAGCGAACTCGAGGGCCGCGCTCACGGTGGCCCGAGAGCTGCTGCAGTGCAGACTGCTGGAGGGCGGCCGCGACGTGCTGCTGGAGCAGGTGGCAGAGCTCCTGGGCTTCGCCGCCTCGGGGGCTCACCCCTTCTGCACCCAGCTCCCATCTCCAACCCAGGGCGGCCCGCGCGGGGGCCCCGCGCGTGCCCGCGGGCTCCAAGGCTACTCCAACACCAGCGAGGCTGTCAGCACCGGACCGGCGGCAGCGCAGCCCCCGCTCCTGGTCCGTGAAGAAGAAGGACTCGACGCGACCCGTGGCCCCAATGGGCAGCCGCACTGCCACCCCACGGTTGGCGTGTCAGGCAGGACCGCGTGGCGCGCAGAGCACTATGGCGTGGCCTTCGGGGTGACGGCGCCAGAGGAATACGTGCCCCTCATGATGGACCGAGGACACCCACACGAGGGCGAACAAGGCTCGCTCCTCAGCCCAAGTTGGGGGGACGAGGCGCCAGAAGCTGAGCCCTTCCAGGAGTCTCGGGACGGTCCCACTGGGCACACTGGAGGCAACGATTATCGGGTACCGCTAATTCCTCAGCATGCATACGCTAACCATGGATCGCAGGAGGTGCAGGTTGCCACGGCGGGCAGCTGCCTCGCTCCCACAGTCTCATACCCCTCGGGAGGAGGGCGCAGGGGGCTGCAGGAGAGGGGCAGGGATTCGACATCACCACCACGGCGTTCGGAGCAAGGTGTTCTCAGGAGGTAGGCCCTCCACTGGGGAGGTGCCCCAGGGCCTGCCCCTGGCGGAGGGCCCGTGGTCGTCGGGGGAACCGCTGGCGACCGCTCTACCCCATCGGCGGCGTCCTGGTTTCCGGTCGTCGTTGATGGCACTAGAGTGTGGCGCAAGGCGGGGCCCTCATCTGGCGATATGAAGCAAGGCCAGTCCCTGTGAAGAAGGCCCAGTGCCTGTGAAGCTCGCCGCCCCGTGACACTCTCACGTAATAATGAGTGGGGCTGTAGACGCCCTGGAGTCTCAGGGGTGCCAGCCTCAGGCCCTGGGGCTCCCTCCCACGCCTAGTGGCAGCACTTAGCTCTGCGCTGGTGAGAAGATGTCCAAGACTAGACTAGGTGCCGGACGCGGCCTTTTGTTTGCTTTCGTTGCTCTTCCCCTTGGTTGTTGCTTTCCCCCGCTGGATTCAAGTTGGATTTGAATTTGAGATTTGCGTGTGTTCGGGGAAGGGGTGCTTAGTCTCGTTCGAGCAATTTCTCGCGTTTTGGTTACCACTTCGCCTCAGCCGCCTCCCCTCGCGAGCCGGGTCAAGCCTAGCTTGCGCGCAGCCCAGACTGCCGCCGCCGCGTCCTCTCAGGAGGGTGATTTACTGCAGATCCTACGGATTCAATCAGGGGACACTTAGGACACCACAACCCCCCGCGGGCTGCCTCAGGGCCGGCACGGAACAAAGGTAAACTAGCCGACCAGCGCGTCGCTTAAGCCAGCCACTTGGCGCGGGCGCATGGGCGACGTAGCTTCTACTGATACGATAAACACAAGTTTTACATGAGGGGCTCCCCCTCCAAAATGCTCTCACAGCTATCAGGCCAAAACCTGAGTTCTATTCATGCAGGGTGAGGAAGCAGGAACGATGCACAATCAGTCAGATGAATCCCCCAATGCGTCCTCAGGAGCACCACCAGAGCCGTCCATTATGCCGCCCTCATCAGCCGCCACGATCACGTCGTCGTTGTCCGAGGCGAAGGCCCTGATAAGAGTGTCCACATTGTCTTCCACCCAGTGCGCCAGCTCGCCTCGGACGGCCTGGGGGACTGGGGCGATGGCGGCGTCAAAATCAAAGTGGGGATCCATGTTCCGGAGGTGGCTGAAGACGCGAGAAAAGGCGCGCCTGAGCAGGGCGCGGCTCCTCTCCTCCACCAACCTATCAACCCTGATCGACCGCGCCTCTAGCTGCGTCACCAGGTCGGTGAAGAACTGAAGATTGCCAGCATAGTTGACTGCGTGCGGCTCGCCGATGGCCTCCTCGCAGATGTTGCCCAAGGCCGCATTAGCTCTCTCCCGGAGCATGGTGAGCATGGGGCCGTGCTCGTGCTCCAGGATCCGCCGCTGACGTATCTCATCCGCATTCTGGCGCGCGACGGCCTCAGCCTCCTCCACCCGCTGGTGAAGAAGGAGCACCTCGGCCTGGGAAGTGGTTAACTCACCTTGCGCCACCTCAAGGGCGGCCCGGGAAGCATCGACCTGCCGCGTCACCTCCTCCAGCTTGGACCTCAAGGCGGCAGTCCTGCCTTCAGCTTCGGCCCGAATCAACCCCAGCTTCTCTTCGAACCCGTGATCGAGGTTCAAATGCGCCATCGCCACTCGATGTCCGACCTCCTCCAGGACACGGGCTTCCTGTGCAGCAACATCATCCTCTGCCTGCGTCACCAAGCGCTCCCTCGCGACGGCCGAGCACGCCGCGTCAGAAGCCCGGCCTGGGGCCAGCCCGTCCTCAGGAGAAGAGCGCAGGAAACGCCTCAGCCAACCGCAGTCCATGACCAGGAGAGAAGCCCATGGCAGGCTAGCTATGCCACGAGAAGGCCCGCGAAGGAGGATCGCGAGGTGCGCGGGGCCACGATATGCCTCGGGATGGTTCGCCTCTTCAATCGCCCTCACCACAAGGGCTCCGCTGCTCGGAGTGCTTGAGGACGGTGGAGGGGGCGAGGTCAAGAGGGACGGCTCCTCAGCCGTCTCCGCAAAATCGGCTGGAAGGGGCCTGCGGAGCAAGGGTCAGTACAAGTAACAGAAGGATCGGGAGCCGGGAAAGGAGAAGGCTTACTCATCAGTGGCGAAGTACTTCCTACGCTTCAGCAGGCGACAAGGTGTAGAATCGAAAGTATGCCTAGAGGGGGGTGATTAGACTACTTGACCAAATAAAAACTTAACCTTTTCCCAATTTTAGTTCTTAGCAGATTTTAGCTAATTTAGGACAAGTCAAGCAATCATCACATAATTCAAGCAAGCATGCAAAGAGTATATAGGCAGCGGAAAGTAAAGCATGCAACTTGCAAGAATGTAAAGGGAAGGGTTTGGAGAATTCAAACGCAATTGGAGACACGGATGTTTTTCCCGTGGTTCGGATAGGTGGTGCTATCCTACATCCACGTTGATGGAGACTTCAACCCATGAAGGGTAACGGTTGCGCGAGTCCACACAGGGCTCCACCCAAGGGTAATGGGTTGCGCGAGTCCACACAGGGCTCCACCCACGAAGGGTCCACGAAGAAGCAACCACCCACAAAGGGTCCACGAAGAAGCAACCTTGTCTATCCCACCATGGCCATCGCCCACACAGGACTTGCCTCACTAGCGGTAGATCTTCACGAAGTAGGCGATCTCCTTGCCCTTACAAACTCCTTGGTTCAACTCCACAATCTTGTCGGAGGCTCCCAAGTGACACCTAGCCAATCTAGGAGACACCACTCTCCAAGAAGTAACAAATGGTGTGTAGGTAATGAACTCCTTGCTCTTGTGCTTCAAATGATAGTCTCCCCAACACTCAACTCTCTCTCATAGGATTTGGATTTGGTGGAAAGAAGATTTGAGTGGAAAGCAACTTGGGAAGGCTAGAGATCAAGATTCATATGGTAGGAATGGAATGTCTTGGTCTCAACACATGAGTAGGTGGTTCTCTCTCAGAACATATGAGTTGGAATTGTAGTGTGTTCTGATGGCTCTCTCCATGAATGAAGAGGAGGTGGAGGGGTATATATAGCCTCCACACAAAATCCAACCGTTACACACAGTTTTCCCATCTCGGTGGGACCGAATCAACAAACTCGGTCGGACCGAAAAGTAAACCTAGTGACCGTTAGAGATTTTCGGTGGGACTGACATGCAACTCGGTAGGACCGATATGGTTAGGGTTTGGGCATAACGTAATCTCGGTGAGACCGATTACACAAACTCGGTGAGACCGAATTTGGTAATTAGCTAACCAGAGAGTTGGTCAGGCAAACTCGGTGGGACCGATTTGCTCTTTCGGTGAGACCGAAAAGTTACAAAGGGGAAACACTGAATTTACATTGCAATCTCGGTGGGACCGATTCGCTCTTTCGGTGAGACCGAAAAGTTACGAAAGGGAAACAGAGAGTTTGCACCCCATCTCGGTGAGACCGAGATCCCTATCGGTAGAACCGAATTGCTAGGGTTTGGCAGTGGCTATGACAAGTGAAACTCGGTGGCGCCGGATAGGAAGAATCGGTAGGACCGAGTTTGGCTTAGGTTTAGGTCATATGTGGATATGGGAAAGTAGTTGAGGGTTTTGGAGCATATCACTAAGCACATGAAGCAAGAGGCTCATTAAGCAACACCTCATCCCTCCTTGATAGTATTGGCTTTTCCTAAAGACTCAATGTGATCTTGGATCACTAAAATATAAAATGAAGAGTCTTGAGCTTTTGAGCTTGAGCCAATCCTTTGTCCTTAGCATTTTGAGGGTTCCACTTTCACATCCATGCCATGCCAATCATTGAGCTTTCCTGAAATAATCATCTTGGAATAGCATTAGCTCAATGAGCTATATGTTGTTATGAATTACCAAAACCACCTAGGGATAGTTGCACTTTCAATCTCCCCCTTTTTGGTAATTGATGACAACATATAGATCAAAGCTTCGACAAATGATAATAAGCATGAAATATATCGTCGCTTTGAGAAGTATGTGATAAGTAAGAGCTCCCCCTAAATTTGTGCATATTTAAAATTTGCTTTGGACTGCAAATGCACAAAGAGTTAGAGTCATGGGTTACTCTTCCATGTCACATACATCTTGGTGGAGCGCTTAAAATGATAAGAATGAAATACATGCACTCATCACCAAGAATAGTGAATGATCACATAAGATAGATAAGATAATAGCATTAAGCAAGCATTAAGTGTAGCTTATGATCAAACACATGATCATCAATGTCTCACACATAATGACGTAGTATCTCAAGCACTCAAAAGCAAACAAAGTTCGAAAAAACACCAAATAAAGCAAGAGAGAAAAGCAACACTCTCTCTCGAAGCCTATGATCTATACATCTCCCCCTTTGGCAACAAGTTACCAAAAAGTTCCTAGAAAATGCATAGTGCTAAGATCGACGCTCAGGCTTGATCTTCAGGTGGTGGTGGAGTCCGGATCACTCCAAGGACGAAGCTTCTGGTAGACGCTGAAGTGACGCTGGAGTTGGAGCTGAAGTAGATGCTGGAGCTGGTGGAACTGAGGCTGTGGCTGGTGCTGAGGTGGTGGCTCTTGTGTCAGCAACTGGCACGGCAGACGACCTCGGACCTCTTGGCACTCTGGCAAAGGCATGAGTAGTAGTCCTGCCTCTCCTCTCCTGCATGTCCTCCTGGAGCTGCTCCACTGCAGACTGAACTTCCGTTACTTTGACATCCAAGTCATAGAACTTCTGTTCCATGATTCTCTCTAGGCTCTGCTGATTCTGAGTGAGGGTGGCCAGACTTTGCTCAATCCTCAGCGTGGATGCAATCAAGTAAACCAAGCTGCTCTTGTTTAGTCTTAAAGAAATACTCAGATGCCTCTCTTGAGTTGGCATCTTGGCAGCTTTCTCCTTCTTGCCTTCTTCCTTTTTGCTTGTGCTTGAACTGATGATGGCTCATTCTCAGTCATGGACCACTTGGTTATCCTCAAAATCTGGACGGATGGGCAGGTGTTCCTTGTCCAATAAGTATATGCCTGTGCCCATCTTAGAGTTGATGAGCTCCTGGATCTGAGGGGCATATCCGCAACTCCTCTTCTGATCTGCTGCAGTCCTTTTGATAGTTTCCACTATGAGCCTCATCACCTTGAACTTCTGAGGTACATCAAATACATGTAGCAAGTTGATCGCATGGCCTCTGATCATCTTGTGATCTCCAGACTTGGGCAGTAAGGTGTGCCTTAGTATCCAATTGATCGTGAGGCAGACCTGACAGAAGATAATGCACTGAGCCAAACTTGAAAGTATCAAGTGCTTCATTTGGGATCTCCTTGTACATATTGGACATTGAGTTGTGGTCCATCTTCTTCTTGGCATATATGTCCATGTCATCATCATGCTCCTCTGGGGCATTAATCAACTTTGCCCATTCCTCAACAGTGGATTGGTACCTCGTACCCTCAGACATCCATGTGATCCTCCCATCTGGATAAAAGTGTGCCGTGGAGTAGAATTGCATGATCAGTTCCTCGTTCCACTTTGTGAGCTTCTGCCCAACAAAGTCAGCAACTCCACAAGCACTAAAGCTGTCATATACTCCTGGGTAGTGTTCCTCCTTCTCCCTCATGTAGGTCCAGTCGACGCATCTCATGTCACAGACAATTGGCTTCTTATCAAGCAAAACAGTCTCATAGAAATCCTGCTGCTCCTTGGTGTGAAACCTGTAGTCAACTGCTGTCCTTCTCCTTGAAGCATATGGGTCTGCTTCTCTCCACTTCCTCAGCCCTGAATCTCTCCTGAGCTTCATGTCCTCAGCCACAGGATGAGCATCGTTGTGGTCTGGGATCTTGGGCTTTAGCTTTCTCAGAATTTGCTCTTCATCCTCTTCTTCAGCAACAGTCTCAGGCACTGGGGCCTTGTTCTTCTCAGCTGCAGGAATGCTTCTTGTGTTCCTCTTTGGCTTTGGCTTTGGAGCTGGCTTGGCCTTGGAAGCAGCTCCCCCTGATTTTATGGCATCTTCCATTAGCTTGGGTGCCTTGGGTGCTGGTGCAGCTACCTCTTCTTCTTCTTCCTCTTCCATGATGGAAGCTTTGCCAAGCACTCTAGCCACAGTCTTCTTCACCCTTTCCTTTCTTTTCTTGCCCTCAGCTGCAACTGGCTCTATGGGCTTCTCAGTTGACATTCTGGCCTTTGACATTGGCTGCCTGCCTGCTGGCCTTTTGATTTTCAGCCCTGGCTTTGTGCCTTGAGCTGGCTCAACTCTCTTGGAAGTGGCCTCTTCCTCTACCACATAGTCCTCATCTTCGGAATCTGAAGTCCTCTTCTTCCTCTGTCTCATGGCAGCCTTTGGCAAATTGTTAGGAGTGCTCCTGCTGCCTTCATCAGAAGAGCTGGAGGGACTAGTGCCCTCACTCATGTGCACCTGCTGCTCTGACATATTCTGGCTATCACTTTGATCAGACATGCTGCAAACTGACTGCTGACCCTGTGAATAGTTTATAGATGAGATAGAGTGGATGAGCATCACAAAATGCAGAGATTTTTGCAAAAGAATGATTCAAAAACTTAGTTTTAGTTTCCCACTGAAATCATCTCGGATCTACCGATTTTTAAACTCGGTGATACCGAAGCAGTTTTGGCACCTAAACTAGTGAACTCGGTCAGACCGAGTCACAGTTCGGTGGCACCGAGACTGCTAGGGTTTCACTGAGTTCCAAAATTGGTCACACCGATAAGTAATTCTCGGTCAGACCGAGTCTCACTTGTGCAATGGCATAAGCCAAATCGGTGGGACCGAGTTTTTCAACTCGGTGGGTCCGAGATGGTTTCGGCAGAAACCTAACCCTAAAATTTTCGAATCAAAGCTAATCTACGGGCGCATTGACTGGATAGGAGTGTTTCAATCGTGGAAAGAATCATGAAGAACACAATGTGCTAGGAATTGGACGGGGAATAGCACTGTGATCAAGTCCATACCCTAGTTCGGCGGAGACTTGCTACGGCGGCAACGACGGGGCAGAATTCCTGTTGACGGCGACGGAGACCAGCGACTAGAGGCGGCTGGCGGCGAGAAGACGATCCGAAGACCACGAGGGCAGAGCAGGCTATCGCGCGGGCGAAGGGGTTCGGAGAAATTTCCAAAATTTTGCCCGTGACTATATATAGCCCGACCCTGTCGGTGTGACCTAGTGGAACAACTCGGTGGCACCGAGATTCATAACTGCAAGCAGTTACTGAAACTCGGTGTGACCGAAATGTTCGAATCGGTTGCACCGAGATCGAAAACCTAGATCAACATAATGATCTCGGTAGGACCGAAAGTGTGGTATCGGTCAGACCGAGAATCATAAAGAGGTTTTGGAAGTTTAAGTCTATGACGAATCGGGGACTCCGAGCGCTCCTCACACAGAGTGGTTCGAATCTGACTTGATCAAATTTTGTGATGCAGCATGAATAGAGTTTGAGACGAGAAAAGCATAGATAGCTAGAGGAGGTTCTTAGGCATTCTTGTCCATCCACTTGGCAGAAGAAAATAAAACCAAACAATCAAAACAACAAGTGGATGTCCTCGAATGAGCAAAATATGCAACCAGCATGCTCACACAATAAGATGGCAAATGAAATATGTGGCAAGGCATGCACAACCAATTCTAGCATCTATCAAGCAATTTGCGATGACAAGGTCATCTATATATGAGTATATTGACTTAGGAGTCAAGTGAGAGCACTTGATCATAGGTCATACTCATCGTTTAAGCTCAAGTGGGGTTACCACTTTTACATAAAGCATTGTTTTGTTCACATCTTTATAGTTGCTTTAGCTCAGTCTTAGAGTAAAGCTCCCCCTAGATGTGATATCCCCCCTAAGAGGGATGAACTAACCTTGGGTTTTGTCGATGATGACTTCATGTAGATGTTGAAGATGTGGATGCTCAATGTTGATGTAGATCACTTGGAGCTATCCATTTGAGTGAATTTCACTTTCAATACCTACATGGGTTAGTCCCACAAGGAACAAACAAGGATATCCATAGACATAGAGTGATGCACACAAAAGATGATGTCCATGAAAACTTTTAGGTTACCTTGTCCCTTGTCTTACCAACAAGAGGGTTTGTGACTCCTTGAACTAGTGCAAGATGTGGAAGTTGATTGCACTTGTTCTTGCCAAAATGATAAGAGTGAAGTATGTTGGCGGAGTCACCCTCAAGAACTCTTTAGTTCTTCTTCTTTTGGATCCACATCATCTTGATGGGAATCCTTGGAGTTGTAGTCGTACTTGATGAAGTGGAACTTGAAGTAGTCTTGGGAATCCACTTGACTAAGGTCTTAGGAGCTTCTTCAAATGCGTCAATTTCCTCTTGAAGCTTGTCCTTGCCTTTTTGCTTGTAGTCTTGTGGTGGAAGATCATCTTGAGCTTGTGTCCCCTTGAACTTCTCTTGTTGAGGGACAAACTTTGTCTTGGGGTATTGATCTTCTTCCCACTCAACTCCATTGGCATTGAACTTTCGTTCAAAACCAACACCTTGATTCTTCCGGTGCATTCCTTGCTTGCGCACAATTTCCTCGAATTGCTTACTCCCGGCAAGGCTTTTGTACACTCCTTTCTCTATAATTCCCTTCAATAAACTATTTTCTTGCTCAAGTGTAACTTGGCTAAGAGAATCATTAGTGGAATCAAGAGAGCTACTAGAAGTAACAATATTGGATTTAGCATGATCATTGTTACTACTAGAGGAAGAATCTATCTTGTTCTTGTTACTAGACTTGACTTGAGGCATGTAAGTGGATAAGAGTAAACGCTTGGCAATGTAAGAAGAACTTTTCTTGCGGAGATCATCATTGATTGCTTTTAAGAACTCATGCTCTTGCTCAAGATTGAGCTTTTCAAAGCGTAATTTCTCATGAGCTCTTAAAAGTTCTTGATGATCTTCGAAGATAGTTTCATGAGCTAACTTAAGAGTGTTTAGTTCTTTAGTTAGAGCCTCAATCTTCTCCTTATCATTGTCATTCGTTTTATCTTGATTAGAATGATTAATTGACGTTTCATCGTAGTATTCATCACTAGAGTTGTCAACAAGCAAATCATCACCTAACAAGTCATGTTCATCACTATTGAAATCAACATACTCGGGGTGCGTTACCTTAGGACCTTTGGCCATGAAGCATCTTCCAATTCCTTCATTTGGTGAGTCAAATATGTCGTAGGAGTTGGTTGACACAAGTGCTAGACCGGCAACACCTTCATCTTGAGTATCTTCGGAGTCGGAGTGATAACTTCTCTCGGAGTGGCTGTCGGAGTCGGAGCCGGATACCCATTCACCAACATGAGCTTGATGTCTTCGTCTTGTGTAGCTCCTTGATGATTTTTCCTTCCTTTCCGAATCCTTGCTTCTCCGTGAGTATCTTCGTTCATAATGATCATCTCTACTCCTTCCCTCTCTTGGTGGTGATTCTTTGCTTCTTCTTTTTGGAGAATCTTCTCTTCTCTTGTAGGGAGCCGTACACTCATTGGAATAGTGTCCGGGTCTTCCACAACTGTAGCAGTTTCGCTGTCGACTAGAAGATCTTTTGTCATTGTAGGACCTTGACTTGGAGCTTCTATATTTGCTTCTACTATTGTAGAACTTGTTGAAGTTCTTCACCATTAAGCTCAATTCTTCATTGAAGTCTTGTTTCTCACTTGATGATGTAGGGGCTTCACATGAGGCTTTATAGGCACCACTTGATTTGTTGTGAAGTTCCTCTTTATCCTTAAGTGACATCTCATGAGCAACAATTCTTCCAATCACCTCCGTTGGCTTGAGATCTTTGTAATTGGGCATCATTTGGATCAATGTGCACACGGTATCATATTTTCCATCCAAGGCTCTTAGAATCTTCTTGATGATGAATTTATCGGTCATCTCTTCACTTCCTAAGGCGGCAATCTCATTTGTGATGAGAGCAAGCCTAGAGTACATTTCAGCGACACCTTCACCATTCTTCATCTTGAACTTGTCAAGTTGGCTTTGAAGCACATCCAACTTGGATTCCTTGACGGAGTCGGTACCTTCGTGCATATCAATCAAAGTGTCCCAAATTTCCTTCGCATTCTCAAGACGGCTGATTTTTTTGAATTCTTTGGGGCACAATCCGTTGAAGAGAATATCACAAGCTTGAGCATTGTATTGCAACATCTTCAACTCATCCGCGGTAGCTTCACGGTTTGGTTCTCTCCCATCAAAGAAGTCACCTTGCAAACCAAACAATAGCCCAAACGGCGGGGTTATGTCCAAGAATATGCATTTTCATTTTATGCTTCCAACTAGCAAAATTAGTACCATCAAAGTAGGGACCTCTACGGTGGTAATTTCCCTCGCTAGACGCCATACTCTCCTAGGTTGTGAAACCAAGGCTATGATCACCAAAGCTATGGGGATCAAAGCAAATGGAGACCAAAGCTGTGATACCACTTGTAGGATCGAAAGTATGTCTAGAGGGGGGGTGATTAGACTACTTGACCAAATAAAAACTTAACCTTTTCCCAATTTTAGTTCTTAGCAGATTTTAGCTAATTTAGGACAAGTCAAGCAATCATCACATAATTCAAGCAAGCATGCAAAGAGTATATAGGCAGCGGAAAGTAAAGCATGCAACTTGCAAGAATGTAAAGGGAATGGTTTGGAGAATTCAAACGCAATTGGAGACACGGATGTTTTTCCCGTGGTTCGGATAGGTGGTGCTATCCTACATCCACGTTGATGGAGACTTCAACCCACGAAGGGTAACGGTTGCGCGAGTCCACACAGGGCTCCACCCAAGGGTAATGGTTGCGCGAGTCCACACAGGGCTCCACCCACGAAGGGTCCACGAAGAAGCAACCACCCACAAAGGGTCCACGAAGAAGCAACCTTGTCTATCCCACCATGGCCATCGCCCACACAGGACTTGCCTCACTAGCGGTAGATCTTCACGAAGTAGGCGATCTCCTTGCCCTTACAAACTCCTTGGTTCAACTCCACAATCTTGTCGGAGGCTCCCAAGTGACACCTAGCCAATCTAGGAGACACCACTCTCCAAGAAGTAACAAATGGTGTGTAGGTAATGAACTCCTTGCTCTTGTGCTTCAAATGATAGTCTCCCCAACACTCAACTCTCTCTCATAGGATTTGGATTTGGTGGAAAGAAGATTTGAGTGGAAAGCAACTTGGGAAGGCTAGAGATCAAGATTCATATGGTAGGAATGGAATGTCTTGGTCTCAACACATGAGTAAGTGGTTCTCTCTCAGAACATATGAGTTGGAATGGTGTATGTGTTCTGATGGCTCTCTCCATGAATGAAGAGGAGGTGGAGTGATATATATAGCCTCCACACAAAATCCAACCGTTACACACAGTTTTCCAATCTCGGTGGGACCGAATCAACAAACTCGGTCGGACCGAAAACGTAAACCTAGTGACCGTTAGAGATTTTCGGTGGGACTGACATGCAACTCGGTAGGACCGATATGGTTAGGGTTTGGGCATAACGTAATCTCGGTGAGACCGATTACACAAACTCGGTGAGACTGAATTTGGTAATTAGCTAACCAGAGAGTTGGTCAGGCAAACTCGGTGGGACCGATTTGCTCTTTCGGTGAGACCGAAAAGTTACAAAGGGGAAACACTGAATTTACATTGCAATCTCGGTGGGACCGATTCGCTCTTTTGGTGAGACCGAAAAGTTACGAAAGGGAAACAGAGAGTTTGCAACCCCATCTCGGTGAGACCGAGATCCCTATCGGTAGGACCGAATTGCTAGGGTTTGGCAGTGGCTTATGACAAATGAAAACTCGGTGGCGCCGGATAGGAAGAATCGGTAGAACCGAGTTTGGCTTAGGGTTTAGGTCATATGTGGATATGGGAAAGTAGTTGAGGGTTTTGGAGCATATCACTAAGCACATGAAGCAAGAGGCTCATTAAGCAACACCTCATCCCTCCTTGATAGTATTGGCTTTTCCTAAAGACTCAATGTGATCTTGGATCACTAAAATATAAAATGAAGAGTCTTGAGCTTTTGAGCTTGAGCCAATCCTTTGTCCTTAGCATTTTGAGGGTTCCACTTTCACATCCATGCCATGCCAATCATTGAGCTTTCCTGAAATAATCATCTTGGAATAGCATTACTCAATGAGCTATATGTTGTTATGAATTACCAAAACCACCTAGGGATAGTTGCACTTTCACAAGGGTAATCGTCGCCCAGGGCCTCCCTTCTCTTCCGGAGAGCCTCGAAGTTCACGCGGAAGCGGCCCAAGAGTTGGGCGCATGGATCAACCTTCGACGAAGACGGAGCGTCAAGGCGATCTGCGGCAGGGGCGCCTGCCTGATGTGCGCTGCCAATCGCCTCCCCAAGAGAAGTAGCTGGAGCCTCAGGGGCCCCAGTCGTAGGCACTGAGGGCAGCTGCTCGTCACCCTCAGCCTCAGTGGCACGGGCCCCAAGAGCTGCTTCCTCATGAGCCTCGCCCGGCGTTGTCACCGTGCCGGGAGCCCCCTCGGCCTCTAGCACCTCGTGCCTCCCTGCTCTGCCACTCGAGGATGAGTCGCCTTGGCCGACTGGAAGGGCAATCACCACCACTGGGTTCTCGCGAGGCCCCCTAAAGGCCGGCGGGGTGCGGCCCCCACTCATCAAAGACAGGCATCTGCTTCACAAAGTCGCCCCTGCTCTGGCAGAGGTACAACAAGGCCCCTCCCTGCCGGACGCTGCCGGGGTTGGCGTCCCCAGCCAGGGTCAAGAGCGCCATCCTCAGCACCTCAGGAGTCAGGTCCTCTTCCTGGAGCCTCATACGATCCTCGCGCCCACGGAAGGCCCACATTCGGCGTGAGTGGCATTGAAGAGGAGCAACGCGGCATAGCAGGAACTCCTTCACCACCTTGGGCGTTGTCACGCCAAGCGACCTCAAGAGCGCAAAAGCGGCGCCAGACGAAGACGAGCCGGGGGCTCTCAAGCGTCTCCTGGCCCCAGCCCGAATTGGGGATAGCAAGTGAGGTCGGCTCCGATAGCAGGGGGCTGGGCACCCCTGCGTCCACATACAGCCACCGCTCGCGGAACCCAACCGTGGGCAGGGGGAGCTTGAAGTCAATCCCAGAGGCTGCGGTCTCGGACGCGGCAACGAAGCTCACGCAAGCCCAGCATTGGGTAGGGTCGACAAGATGCAATGAGAAGAAGTGGCGCAGCAAGGCAACCGAAGGAGGGATGCCCACCATAGCTTCGCAAACAAAGGCGAAGACCGAAAGGAGGGTGATGGATTCAGGACCCAGATGCATCATGTGGATCTGATAGTGGAAAGCACAGCGTTGAAGAAATCAGAAAAGGGAGGAACCAGACCCGCCCATAGGGCGTCGGCAAGATACGGGACCTCGGTGGCTGTCCTGTCGATGGAGAAGTGGGACGCGGGCCAGGCCATCGTCCTCCCGCATTCATTGAAGATGGTGGCCAGAGCCAAGCTGACCTTGCCCAAGCCCTCGGCGGGGGCCGCCGATGGCGGTGGGCAAGGCGGAGACACGGGTTTGTTCCCTCTCCCTTTCTTCGTCGGAGCCATGGCGATGGGAAGGAGGGGAAGGTTCGAGATCAGGTTGAAAACAGAAGCCGTAGTTCGAGCGGAAGGAGGACAGAGGGCACTCGAGCAACAGAAAAGGGAACGGCTGTGTACGACTACGGGTCCGCCTAGCGTGGCGCAAAATGAGGAGGGCGTGGGGAACAGTGCCGCCTACGACCAATCAACCGCCGCGCGGCGCCTAAGGCCGCAGGCTGTTAGGGCCCGTGGCGCTTCGCTCTTGCCCTTCCGCCTCCCTGCACAGCCAAGTCCGGGCGCGCCTTGGGCCCGGGGGCTACTGTCGGCATTCTGGGAACGGGGGTCCCCAGACTTGCCTGCCTGCGGCCTGCGGCGTGGCTCAAAGGGGGCCCAACACGGCCTGTCTTCACCAACACAAACCCAAGACCCTCACGAGGGGCCAAGCCTCGCGGGGCGGATGAAGCGGAGCTTCCTCAGGCACAGCCTCGTCAGGCTGGCTCACGAGGAGGCGGAGAGATCAAGGCGGGGTACCTCACGAGGTGCCCGTGACGCAAGCCATGACGACTCAGGGCGCCAGGCGGGTGCCAGCCCGCGCAGCATCCTCCTTTCCTCTTTGGTGCAAAGGGGGCAAGTGCAGCCGCGGAGTACCGAGGCATCAGGCAAAGGTTGCCATTTCGATGCAACGAGATCAAGACCAGGAGGACTACGAGATGGAGGTCATCGTGGAGCCCAAGACGACGTCATCACCAGAGCTTTGCGCAGGCGAAGACTACTTTTGTCAGGATAGCTGATACCAGCTGCCCCCCTTCAAATTAGCCCGCCATTGTTGGCTCCCTTCCCGCTTGATATTTGGGAAGAGGACCAGGGCCTCTATAAATAGGACCAGCCACCCACAGAGCAAAGGGAGCAAGGGGTCGGTTCGGTCGGTTTTGCTGGAGGCAGAGAGAGAGAGAAGGTGACTGAACTCCACTGAGCAGTTCATCGCCCCAGCCAAGAACAGACCCTCGCGAGGCTGTTCTTCCTTGTATTGTTCATCATCATCAGCCCAAGAGGCAATCCACCACACCACACACTGGAGTAGGGTACTACACCACAACGGTGGCCCGAACCAGTATAAACCTTGTGTCTCTTGTGTTGTTCTTTCCGTAGTTTTAGATCCTAGCATGGCGGAGGGGTGCAGGTAGGTAGGAGGCGAAATCTCCACGCGCACCCCAGTGTTCGAACCTCAAGGGTCTGCCGGAACCCGAAATCCGACAAGGACCTGAGCCAAGTCACTTGCTTTAAGTGCCAGAAGACCGGACATTATGCCAATGAATGTCCTGAAGGCCAGAATGGCAATGGAAGCTCTGGGAAGAAGCCGAACCCTTTCAATAGGGGACAAGTGAACCACGTTAACGTGTAGGAGGTTGAAGAGCAACCGGATGCCGTAATCGGTAAGTTTTTGGTTAAGTCATTTACTGCACTCGTTCTTTTTGATACTGGTGCATCGCATTCATACATATCAAGGGGATTTGTGGATAAGTATAACCTGCCCACTAAGGTTCTTAGAACACCTATGCTAGTAAGCTCACCAGGAGCGGTGTATATTGCCAGTCAAGGATGTTTTCAAGTGCCATTGAGTATAGGTAGGCATGTGTTTCCCTCGGATTTAATCATTTTGGAATCACAAGGATTGGATGTAATTCTGGGTATGGATTGGTATCGATGTACGGAGGAAACATCGATTGCGCCAGTAAGACAATTTTTCTTACCACCCCAGAAGGGAGAAGGATCAAGTATGTATCCTGACATGTGCCAAAAGGGACTCAAGTAAATTGTTTAACAGGATTTGTGCAGGAGGAAGTACCAGTGGTAAGGGATTTCCCTGAAGTATTTCCAGAAGAGTTGCCAGGCATGCCACCGGATAGAGACATTGAGTTTTTGATTGAGCTATTGCCAGGCACAGGGCCAATATCGAAGAGACCATACAGGATGCCTGCAAAGGATTTGGTGGAGATTAAGAAGCAGATTAAGGAGTTATTGGATAAGGGATATATTTGCCCATGTTCGTCGCCTTGGGGATCACCAGTACTTCTAGTGGAGAAAAAGGATGGATCATTAAGGATGGTTGTTGATTATCGAGGATTGAATGAAGTAACCATCAAGAACAAGTACCCACTACCAATGATCAATGATCTATTTGATCGATTGCAAGGAGCTAAGGTATTTTCCAAGATCGATCTGCGATCAGGATACCACCAGTTGAAGATTCGAGAACAGGATATACCTAAGACAGCTTTTACCACCAGGTATGGGCTGAACGAGTATACCGTTATGTCATTTGGTCTGACTAACGCACCTGCCTATTTTATGAACATGATGAACAAAGTGTTTATGGAGTTCTTGGATAAGTTCGTCGTGGTGTTCATTGATGATATTCTGGTTTACTCGAAAAGTGAAGAGGAGCATAAGGAGCATTTGCGATTGGTACTTGAGAAGCTCAGAGAACATCAGTTGTATGCCAAGTTCAGAAAATGCAAGTTTTGGTTGAAGGAGGTAGGATTCCTCGGACATGTTATATCCGGAGAAGGTATAGCAGTAGATCCCACTAAGGTTGACACTGTGACAAATTGGGAAGCGCCAACAACAGTTGGAGAGATCCGGAGTTTTCTTGGACTCGCATGATACTATCAAAGATTCATTGAGAATTTCTCAAAGATTGCGAAGCCTATGACGGAGTTATTGAAAAAGGATACCAAGTTCATATGGACTGAGGAGTGTGAGACTAGTTTCCAGGAGTTGAAGAAACGCTTGGTTACTTGACCAGTGTTGATTTTGCCAGACCAGACCAAGAATTATGAGGTGTATTGCGACGCTTCACGTCAAGGACTTGGAGCAGTGCTTATGTAGGAAGGGAGAGTTGTTTCATATGCCTCAAGACAGCTTAAGCCTCATGAGTTGAATTATGCTACGCATGATTTGGAGTTAGCAGCCGTAGTGCATGCACTGAAGACATGGAGACATTTCCTCATTGGAAAACATTGTGAGGTGTACACGAACCACAAGAGTTTGAAGTACATTTTCACGTAGAAGGAGTTGAACCTCAGACAAAGGAGATGGTTGGAGCTCATCAAGTATTATGATATGAGATTGCATTACCATCCCGGAAAGGCTAATGTAGTAGCTGACGCATTAAGTTGCAAAAGCCATGTCAATACACTAATGACAGGAGAAATACCAAGGGAGTTAGCCGAAAATCTTCGTGAACTATGTTTGGAAATAGTTCTGAGAGGCTATGTAGCAGCATTGGAGATTCAGTCAACTTTGATGGATAGAATCAGAGAAGCTCAGAAGACTGACAAGGAGATTGCCTCTATAAAGGAGAAAATGAGCGAAGGAAAGGCTAAATGATTTCGTGAGGATTAGCACGACACCCTATGGTTTGAAGACCGTGTTTGTGTGCCAAATGACCCGGAGATCAGGAAGTTGATTCTGCAAGAGGCACACAATTCACCATATTCGATTCACCCAGGAAATACCAAGATGTATTTGGATTTGAAGGATATTTTCTGGTGGACCGGAATGAAGAAAGATATTGCGGAGTATGTAGCAGTTTGTGATGTATGTCAGAGAGTAAAAGTAGAGCATCAGAAGCCAGTAGGATTCCTACAACCATTGCCAATACCCGAATGGAAGTGGGATAAGTTAGGCATGGATTTTATCACGGGATTACCCAGGACTCGTTCAGGCTATGACTCGATTTGGGTTGTAGTTGATCGGTTGACGAAAGTAGCTCATTTCATCGCGGTAAAGACCACTTACACCAGTGCTAAGTTGGCAAAGATATACATGACCAGGATTGTATGCTTACATGGAGTTCCGAGGAGTATAATATCAGATAGAGGAACCCAGTTTACCTCAAAGTTCTAGAATCAGTTGCACGAAACTTTGGGTACCAGGCTAGAGTTCAGCACAGCTTTTCATCCACAGACAGATGGACAGACCGAGAGAGTTAATCAGATTTTGGAGGACATGCTGAGAGCTTGTGCGCTAGATTATGGATCTAGTTGGGACGACAATTTGCCATATGCAGAATTTTCTTACAACAACAGCTATCAATCCAGTTTAAAGATGGCCCCTTTTGAAGCCTTGTATGGAAGAAGGTGCCGAACACCGTTGTCATGGGATGAAGTTGGAGACCGCTAGTTGTTTGGACCTGATTTGATTAAGGAGTCTGAACAGAAGGTGAAATTGATTCGTGATAGGCTCAAGGTAGCTCAATCCAGGAAAAAGAGTTATGCAGATTCTAAACGCAAGGAGATAGTTTACAAAGTCAGAGACCGAGTTTATCTTCGAGTATCACCACTTCAAGGAATTAAGCGTTTTGGAGTTAAGGGAAAGTTAGCGCCCCGATTTGTAGGACCATACCGAGTATTGGAACGTATGGAAGAAGTGGCCTACAAGTTGGAATTGCCTGAAGGATTGTCAGGAGTTCATGATGTGCTCCACGTTTCTTAGTTGAAGAAGTGCCACGCGGAGATGGCTGACATACCGCTGAGAGATACGGTACCACTGGAAGCAATTCGGTTGGGCAGTGATTTGACCTATGAGGAGAAACCAGTTAAGATTCTAGAGTATGCCAGTCGAGTCACCCGCAGCAAGGTTATCAAGTTCTGTAAGGTTCAGTGGAGCCACCACACGGAGGATGAAGCCACCTAGGAGCGAGAGGAAGATTTGCTCAAGGACCACCCTCACCTATTTTCTAGTCAACCCAAATCTCGAGGGCGAGATTCATCTTAAGGGGGGTAGGTTTGTAACATCCCAAATTTTCAATTTGGAATGTTATACATTAGACCATCATTGCATATCATATTTTATTTGCTTTTGGTTTGATCCTAGAA
Organism: Triticum urartu; assembly: GCF_003073215.2. NCBI lineage: Eukaryota > Viridiplantae > Streptophyta > Magnoliopsida > Poales > Poaceae > Triticum > Triticum urartu. The sequence goes on from NC_053023.1 coordinate 557,474,899, forward strand.
ATTCTACGCAACTCAAGGACCCACGGAGAGAGTTGGGGATTTTGTTATTTTCATATTTGAGTTTTCTCAAATTTTGAGAATAGGATCATTTGATATTAATTATTTTATCATCAATTATTTCTATTATAAAAATATGAGAGAGGGAATAAAATGACTTTCCCAAAATAAAGAAATATTGAGTATTTAATAATAAAATCAAATAAGATTTTATTTTGGAGTTTTTTGGTATTTTATTTGAATTTAGGAAAAATGTGCGTTTTTCAAAATTGCATTTAGGCCCTAAATAAATGTTCACCTTATGCAGCTTGATTTTAGAAGCCCGAGAAAATTTATTTCGGAATTTTTGGAGTCTGTTTAGTATTTCTATTATTTGTTTTTCTGTGCGGAATAATAAAAAAACGTGAACCGACTTTGGGCCGTACCCGAGCGGGACTCCGCCCGGGGGCAGCCTTTATAAGCCGCCCGACACGAGCCGCCCCAGCCCACCGCGCCCGAAACCCTAGCCGCCGCCGAAAAAAAAGTCGCGGTTTTATTTTTTTAGTTTCGGTTTTTTTAAATAGATCGGTTTTTCCAATTTATTTAATTAGCGAGCGTTCATCCGTTCGTTCATTCTAGCGAACGTTCGTCGTTTTTCTTTTTGCTCGGATTTAATCCGCGATTTTTCTGATCGCGATTCCTGATCCGATTTTCGTTTTAGTATAACTTTTCGCTTGGTTATCGGAATCAGGCGATTCAAGCGCCTGGAGTTTCATCTCTAAACCCTCTAACCGTTTAACAAACTTAAACAAGTTTTTGCCACTCTAAAAATTGCCCTAGATCCAGAATAGTAAACGAAGCCTGTTTTTTTTTGCCGTTTGACTTTCGTTGCTTCGTTTGATTTGATTCTTTTTGCAAACTGGAGTTCTTAAGTTGAACCTTCTGGTTAGATCTCTTATTTGAGTTTTACCTGTGCATTATATGAATACTTATTGTATGCTTGTTTGTTTGTCTGTGATAGAATAGCCGGAGTGCGCCGCCTGTTACTTCGAATCTCTAGGTTTCGTGGATCATCAGCAAGGCAAGTAACACTTTGATCATACGTCCTACTACCCAGTTTTATTGCATTAGATCAATCCTCAAACATTGCATGATTAGGATCTAATTAAATTGTGGGATGGGAAGTAGTTGAGGTAGTACCTATTACCTGTTATATTATCAAACCTTTGGGAGTTACTTCTATGTTTGCCTATTATGCCATGCCATGCTAGTAGACGTGGATTGGGTGAGTGATATCCATGACAGATGTGAGTTTGTTAATTAATGGTTTATCTAAGGTGGCAACTTAAACACACATCTGGGTGGATTGAGGTACCTGGGTATTTCAGGATTGCCTGTTTTTCTTTATGGACCGCCACCCAGGCCCAAAGGGATCATGAGATTTTTCATACTAGAAACTTCCGTGTGCAGCCACAAGCTATTATGGGCTCTAGCATAGTTGATTAAGTCGTGCAAACTCTTACAGGGTAGACTAGTAGATCTAGGGGAAAGTAGGTGTAACGGTCTACCCATCGTAAGGTGCTAGCGCTTCTGAAAGACTATGTCTCGGTCATCCGTCTTCTCAAACACCATGTAGTGCGAGAAACCAAACGGAGGCGATCAAGTCTTGTGGGGAAAAGTGCACAAACCTCTGCAGAGTGTATAAACTAATCATGGTTAGCCGTGTCCCCGGTTATGGATGTTTTGAGTATCTAGTACTTGGATTATCATGTGAATCTCAACATGTTACTCTAAAATTAATTTTGTTGGGTTTTGTTTAATGATGATGCTTAATTGGGATTGAGAATGATGTCAACCATTCTCAATGTTTAACAACTACCATGATAGTTAAATAAAATTTATTCCTTTGTAGTAGGGAAAAATTGGCTTTACGCAAAAATGTAACCATAGAGCTTTCCACCAGCCAAATATGCCTATAGTATAGCTGTTTCATTCCATTACTCTCTATGTGTTACCTTGCCAGCATATTCCATGTGCTGACCTGTTTCGGGCTGCAATGTTAATGTTGCAGACTTTTCAGACGATGATTAAGGAGTTTTTAGGTCGTGGTTCTATACTCAGTGATGCCGTTGGAGTTGATGGACTCACTTATCTTCCAAGCCTTCTGCTGTTATCGTTATTAGATGGCCTTAAGCCATATTTATTGTAATAAGTTCTCTATTGAGACACTCGATGTAATAAGTGTGTGATTGCTACTCTGTTATAAATCCTCCGAGTACTGTGTGGTGTCAGCATTACTGATCCAGGGATGACACCTGAGCACAGAGATCAGACCGTTTGAGGTCTGGACGCTACACGTAGGATCCGCACGCTTAACGTTCGATGACGATTTGTATTATGAATTATGTGATTTGATGACCGAAGCCTGGTCGGAGTCCCGGATGATATCACGGACATGATGAGGAGTCTTGAAATGGTCGAGAGGTAAAGATTCATATATCGGAAGGTTGTATTCGGACATTGGAATGGTTCCGAGTGATTCAGTATTTTTTTCGGAGTACCGAGGGGTTACCGGAACCCCCCGGGGAAGTGTTGGGCCAACATGGGCCTAAAGGGAGAGACAGGGAAGCCTGCGGGAGGTGGCCACCGCCCCCTCCTAGGGAGTCCGAATAGGACAAGGAGGAGGGGGCAACACCCCCCTTCCCTTTCCCTCTGCCTCTCCTTCCTATTCCCTCTGGTGGAAGAAATGAAAGGGGAGGAATCCTACTTGGACTAGGAGTCCAAGTAGGAGTCCCCCCATGGCGCGCCCCTCCTGGCCGCCGGCCTCTGTCCCCCCTCCTTTATATACATGGGCAGGGGGCACCCCAAAGGCACACCAATAGTTCTCTTAGCCATGTGCGGTTCCCCTGCATGGTTTACTCCTCCGGTCATAGCGTCGTAGTGCTTAGGCGAAGCCCTGCACGGATCACATCACCATCACCGTCACCACACCGTCATGCTGACGGAACTCTCCCTCGACCCTCTACTGGATCAAGAGTTTGAGGGATGTTGTCGAGCTGAACGTGTGCTGAACACGGAGGTGCCGTACGTTCCGTACTCGGATTGGTTGGATCGTGAAGACGTTCGACTACATCAACCCCGTTAACCTAACGCTTCCGCTTTCGGTCTACGAGGGTACGTGGACACACTCTCCCCGTCTCGTTGCCATGCATCTCCTAGATAGATCTTGCGTAATCATAGGAATTTTTTTTGAAATTGCATTCTATGTTGCCCAATAATTAATGTGTAACAAAATATGCATGAAAGTCAGAACACTCGGTGGTGGACACAAACTATTGCTAACCGGAGGCTGTGAACCGACCTGGTACCCGAGGCAAAAGTAATGGTCAAAGACTGAGAAGAAAGTGGAGGTTCCCAACGCTTGTTTTTTCTATATCTACTACCTCCGTTCCAAAATATAAGTCTTTTTTTATAGATTTCAAATGGAGCCACATATGGATGTATATAGACATATTTTAGAGTGTAGATTCAATCATTTTGCTCCTTATGTAGTCACTTGTTGAAATCTCTAGAAAGACCTACATTTAGGAACGGAGGGAATATATCTATACTATTAATAAAAGAGCAAACATGAATTACTCAACAGACACACCACAAAAGTGTACACAAGATTACCAGTGTCATAGCCCTAGAATTTGATTGCAAATAGTTGCACAAGCATCCATGCATCATGTCTAAATTTTTGAAACTTGAAATGGTGGTTGTCCAAACCCTAGCACCAAAGTAATTGAAATAGGTTTAACCTAAATTTTTTTCAATGAACCCAAAATAGCCTTAAAAAATGTTCCTTATTTATGGAAAAGGGTGAAACCTTAGCCAGAGATGATTCACATTTTTCTATGGCGTTTATGGTCTCTGATTTAATCCAATAAGTATTTGTGTTGGAGTTATAAATTCCTATAATTATATTTTTAGTTCCAATAATTCTGAAACATTTTGTGGGTGCCTGGAATAACCCATTTCAACTCCCACAATAATTTTCAGAAACAGAAAAATTGGTTTGGTTTGAAAGCCAAATTCAAAATAGAATGAAATATTAGAAAACAGAAAGAAAAGAGAAAACAGAGAGAGAAGAGAGAGAACTTACCTGGCTTACCTGCAGCCCACCTGGCCTGGCACTGCTGGCCCAGCCCACCAGGCCCCCCATGGTCTTCAACCACCTGCCAGCGGGCAGGAGGGCGTGTGCCCGTCATGCACGCACACACCCGCGCCACCTCCTGCTTGGTTGGCCTTCCCGATCCCTCTGGATGATGCCACGCGCCACCCCGGTCCCTCTCGCCCGTCGCTCGTCCTCATCTCCTCCTCTAGCCACCCTCTCTCCCAGCTGAGCGCCGCTCGAGCATAGCCGTCGCTGCCACTCGCTGTTGCCATAGCCACCGCCTCCCCCTCGCCTCTCCGACATACACACGAGCCCCACCATCGAGCAGCTTGTCTCCAATCCGAAGGAACAGCCTCGGATGCCCTGCATTGCCACCATCGAGCCATCTCCTTCACGCACGGCCACCGGACGCCGCTCGTCGATTCACCAACTTTGATGCCTCCCCGAGCCTACTGATCTGCGCATTGACCCCCAGTGAGCTTCGTTGTTGTTTCCCCCTACTCCCCTAGTCGTGCTCGTCCGCTAACTGACCTTGTCATCCTGCCCGCAAGCTCCGGCCGCCGCGTTTGTCGCCGCCATTGTTACGGTGGAGCAACATCACGTCTGAGCACGTGGTTGAGCTCCTGCTGACCCGTAGCTACCGCCTGTCCTCTCCGTTCGCTCGAACGCGAGCTCCTGCTGATTTATTTATTTCCAGAAATTTGCCTAAACTTCTAAAAATCATAGAAAATAAACCGTAACTCCAATGGAAATAATTTATACATGAAAAATGATCGAAAAAAATCCAATCTTTCCATCTGTACTTTTCATGCATGTTGGAACAACTTAAAGTTGCTGAATTGGACAAAACAAATAAATGGCATTTGAATTTCACATATGGAGTTTGAATTTGAACCTTGGGTTCAAACCAACTTCATTTAAATTGTTGATAGTTGCATTAGCTCAAACACACCCATTTTCCATGTCATGATCATGCATCATATTGTGCATTGCATTGATTGTGTTCCTTCTTTGTTGCTGGTGGTTGTTCGGCCTTAGTAGAAGTATGTTCCGATGATGAGTTTGATGACACCGATGAAGTGCTATTCCTATCTTCAGAAGTGCCACGCAAGCAAACCCCCATTGATCATTCCGATACAATCCCATTCTATCGCTCTTGCTCTCTTTTACTGCATTAGGACAACAACGATTCAACTATTACATGGTGTGGTAGTTGAACCCCTTTCCTCTGCATGACCTATCTTTGCCACAGTAAATATTTGAAACCCACTAGCATGAGTAGGAGTTGTTTGAGCCATGACGTGCCTACTCATTCATGCTTGCTTGTTATGCCTGCTATGCTTAGAGTTGTGTCAGGTCTGATTCATTCGGGATGGATAGGAATGGTGTGAACATGTCCTACTATGTGAGAGTTAAGTGTCTTGACCCGTTTTGGTCAAGTTGGTGATGAGAGCCCGTGTTGGAAAACATGGTGGATTGTCTTGTTATACGGCTCACAGGAATTGAGTTCCATGCTTATCAGAGCCTACCTTGTGGTTACATGGACATTTGCGGTTAGGCGTGCGGGTAGGTCATGCATGACACGTGTGTACGGGTGACACACGGCATGGCACAATGTCCGGGCTGGATGTAGATACATGTTCCAAGCGGGAAGATTGCTAATGGGACGGGGACGGGTTCCTTTGAGTCAGGGTTAACATGATGTATTCAAATAGCCGCGTCCGTGGTAAAGGGCTAATGGGTTGCTTACACAGTTCATAGACAAGTGAAAGTGGATACTCTAAAATGCGCAAGATAAGCGTGAGTGCTATGGATGGCCTTCTCGTAGGGAGACGGGAACGGAACCATAGTGGTGTATTGATATGGTGAATTTGTGGACTCGTGTGCGCCACCTCAAAAGAGTTACCAGCAGTCGTAGTTCAGGATAGCCACTGAGTCAAAGCTGTCTTGCTGTAGTTAAACTCCGCCACCCCTTTGTTGATACTGATGCATATGTAGCTAGTTTTGATGTAAGTCTTGCTGGGTACATTTGTACTCATGTTTGCTTAATTTATGTTTTTGCAGGGAGACTTCAGTCTCACTAGTAGTTCCGCGTGGACTTCGACATTTAGCTTGTTACCTCAGCTACGACCTTGTACCCTTAGGAGGGTCGTGTAGATAGTCAGGCTTCTCAACCTTTTTCATTTGTAGTTGTCTGTACCCAGACATGTTATGCTTCCGTTGCCTGTATGCTCTGTATGTTTGGTCATGTGATCCATGTTTGTAATATCTAACTCCTCGGAGCCTATTGAATAAATACTTTGAGTCGTGGAGTTTTGTTGTGATTCCATGTTGTATTTGCACATATCGAGCATATTGTGTGTATGATTTTGAAATGCTTGGTATGTGTGGGAGCCGACAACCTAGTTGTTTATTCTTGGTAGCCTCTCTTATGGGGAAATGTCTACTAGTGCTTTCACTAAGCCATGGTAGCTTGCTACTGCTCCAGAACACTTAGGCTGGCCGACATGTGTCCTTCTTCGTTCCTATGTCTGTCCCTTCGGGGAAATGTCATGCGTTGTTCATTTAAGTCCTTGTAGCTTGCTACGACTTGGGTTCATATGTTGATGATCGACAAGTTTGTTGCTGGGTCATGTATGCCTGTCCCTATAAGTTAGTTTCACCTTGGGTTTACGACTAGTCATGTTGGCCCGGGTTCTCTATCATATTGATGCTAGCGACACTATCATATACGTGAGCCAAAAGGCACAAACGGTCCCGGGCCAGGTAATGTGTCACCCATGGGAATACCGTGTGTGAGGCTGCTAAGTGATATGATGTGTTACATGCTAGATCGGTGTGACTTAAGATCGGGGTCCTCACAGCTTTGGTATCAGAGCCTGACTGCCTGTAGGATTACCAAGCCAAATTGGTCGAAGTTGTGTCTAGAAATGCTTTAGTTATGTAAGGGAATTGATTGTGGAAGGGAGCGTAAGGATCTTTTTACTACTTATCCCTTTGTCATTCTGATTCTGAGTCACCCTCATCCTTTCTACGGGGTTAATAAACTAGGTCTTCTCATCTATCTATCAGGATCACAAGTCACTATGCTAGAGACTTATAGGAATGATGGATTCGAGTCCCAGTTCAGTTTCTGGTACCTCTGTGTCTTAATAGTTGGACTCAAAACCTTGATATTGTGATGTTGAGTGGTTGTGCCACCATTTTGTAGGATGTCTCAAAAATCTTTTGAGCATTTACAGCCGTTATGCTGTCCGAGTCATCCCAGGTTTCCAAATAGTCTGATGCATTTGCAAATCCCTTCTTCCCATTCCCGACGTTCATTTGAGCCAGATTAACCACACTAATCGTTGAGTTGAGGTACTCCGTTGCCTTGGCTTATATGTTGAACCTATTATTGCGACACTAGGTATCTTAGAGAACCACCTAGTGATCTAGACATGTTTTGTGTTCCCAGTGTGATAATTCTGGCCACCATTCTCGAGAGCATCTCGTGGTGCCATTTGGTTAGTAGGTATTGTTTTCCTGGGTTCTTGGACCCAAGATTCATTCCACTTACTTCATGTTGATAGTGTTGCTCGTTCCTTTAGGGTATTAGTAACATTTGCGATAGTCCTCGGGGTCCGTGGTATTTCCTTCTTCCAAATACCATGAACTTCTTATGGCAGAAGTTCTTCTGAACCAAAAGACCACAACCAGAGTGCTCTTGATGAGTTCTACTAATATGCCAGTTCTACCTTTGTGCATGGGTTACCCGGAAGAAATGTTGAGCTTTGCTCGACATACTAATCTATGCATCCACAACTCAGAAAGATATATGTCCCTTTGAGTTGTCCCTCTTTAGTTGTTATCTAACCTTCGTCTGTCAATTGTTGGTCAAGAGTAGTTCTGCATTCGTGTTATCGATGTCTATTATTCCTATGGTCTGTCAAGCCATTCTATTCCGGAATGACTAGGAGAAACAAACTCCAGTACCTCATCCATATCTAGGATTGGGTTAAAGCAGTTGTATCCCGCAGATCAAAATGCCAATCTAGTTTTTGTTCTGTTCTACCTCGGAGTATCACCCTCTTTCATAACAAGAGTATCACGAGAATTGCACTCCCTCTTATGAAATCTTGATGGAGTGATACTTCTCGCCATCATTGTTCATTTCTCGGTCCCCATGTTGTTGCAACCAGAATGCCGGCAAATGAAATGGGATGTGTGAAATGAATACTCCTAGCAACCCCATTGCTTGGTAGTTAATGGATGATAAATTTCATTCTTAGCGTGATGGATTGAATCATCATTCTAGGATAGATTGTGGTACCTAGTCCATTTTCCTGGTGCACTCTTTGATCAATGAGTTTGGATTATGTTAATTCCTTGCTCTTTCGATCATATCGTCTTGCCGTGAAAAGCAAGATTGTTCTCGAGCTTAGTAACATATCAGTGGTTTGTAATTTACCAAACATCTTCTCAAAAGTATTACCAGGTTATCACCTGACTGCTATGTTGAGTTCGTGATCAAGTTGGTTTTTCTATAAACCACCCCTTCTCCAAGAATCTGCGTTGGATACCCCTGAGCTAGTTGGTTAACCTAAACAACAGTTTGGAGAGTTGGAAGATAAAAGCTTTACCTAACTTAGTTCGTTCTGAAGGGATATCTTTGCGTTTGTATGAATGTGATGAATAAAGATGATATATTCATCGATTGGTCCTTGTGATCAATTGTTGGACCTATTTTCTTACCCAAATCTTTGATTTGCGTATGGGCTATCATCAAATCAAATCAGAACCAGCGATGTTCGTAATGTTGTCTTACTCGCGGTTGTTCCTAGAGCATACACCATTATATCTTTTGGGTCTGACCAATACTATCGCCTTGTTCACATAGTTGTGGAATTCCATCTTCATGGGAATCTTGATGAGTTGTTGTTGAGCTCATCAACAACATTATATCTCCTCCATGATTCATGTTGAACATCAAGCTAGTGTCGGAAACTTTTGTAAGCATCTCCTTCATGCTAGGTCATGAAGTATATGTTTGATGAAAGAAGTGACTTCCTTTAATTCATGTGCATTTGATGCAAGTTGTTGCTGTGAATTCGAGAAAGTTAGTTTTGCTTCCTCTGGAATCATCCCAAGTTAGTCATGCATATGTGCGAAGTATTCTGTGGTTTGGAGACTTGCAACCTTCATTCTATATGTATGCCTAGCACACCAAGCCACTGATTTATTTTTTCAAGGAGAAGAAGTTCCTTCTTAAGAGCATGCCTTATGCAAGGATTTTGATATCCTCAATGATGGTTCCCCACTGGAACTAGGTAGTGTTTGTTGTAAGACTACTATGTGGTCATGCTTATAGGGGACAACATGTTCACATGTGTGTAGCAGAACTAGTTCATGTTTTGGAGCTTACTACCATAGTCCATTTCCTGAGAATCTCGCAACGTCATCTCTTCGGCTTGTGTTGCAAATTTTCTTTCCAGACATGTTGTCTGAAATATCCTATTACCAACTAGATCTGAATCTCAGGCAGGTAATGGTTGGAATTATTCCAAGATCTGTAATGTAGGTTCCGGCAAGGTTGATGTTTTGGCCAACACACCTAGCTGGAAGATCTATTATTATAGTATCTTGAATGAAAAATTTATCCATCTTTTCAATGAGGATTTCATGCGACTTATTCGAGAAGTTTTTCCTTAGGGATTTTTGTGCTCTCAGTTTATTCATGATACTATAACCATTCAAATGGTGGAATCACTCTCGACTGTTGAGTTTTTCCCCAGTTACTAGAATCATTCCCCACATTTGAATTTTATTCTTAGCTTGCACCCGCCATTGTGCCATTCTACCGTAGGCATCCCTTCTCAGTAATTGCTGCTCAGAATAACCTTCAAAAGTGGGCTTACCATGGGTCCCATCCATTTTTGATTATAAGCAAAAATCATCCATTGCGTTCTCTTCAACAAGGCAGTTCACATCATCCATTCTAGTCCGAGTATGTAATTCTTTCAAACTCCGTAAAATGATCGATTGTGATTTTCCTTAGGCTGGTATAGAGAGTTTCAATGATCTATGTATCAAAAGTAATTATTTTTGCCACTTAAGGGAATAATTCTACGAATCACCTCCCCCAAGGTGTCCCATTATGGAATCATGGAAATTATCTCCTCGCTACTATGAAACCGTGCACCATCCTACTCCAGCATGGAATTGTTGCCTACGAAATTGAACCTCCGTCATCTGTTTCTTCCACCCCCCCTGATGTGTGTTTTGTGTCTCAGTTCAAGAGATGTTTCAACATCTCACTCCATGAGTTGATCTTGAGTTGCTCGATCTTGAGAATATTGATTCCTGTAGAGTTTCTTTCGGTCGTCACTATGTTGGACAAAGATCTCAAAAGCAAGGATGTCAAGATCAACATGATGCAAGCAATCAACATCTGTCTAGAATGTGAAGATCGTGTTGGCTTTGTGTCCCCTCTGTCTTCTTACCTCACATCTTGAATCTCGGGACGAGATTCTTGTTTAGTGGGGGGTGAGTTGTCACGACCCTAGAATTTGATTGCAAATAGTTGCACAAGCATACATGCATCATGTCTAAAATTTTGAAACTTGAAATGGGGGTTGTCCAAACCATAGCACCAAAGTAATTGAAATAGGTTTAACCTAAAAAATTCAATGAACCCAAAATAGCCTTAAAAATGTTCATTTTTTATGGAAAAGGGTGAAAACCTTAACCAGAGATGATTCACATTTTTCTATGGCGTTTATGGTCTCTGATTTAATCCAATAAGTATTTGCATTGGAGTTATAAATTCCTATAATTATATTTTAGCTCCAATAATTCTAAAACATTTTGTGGGTCCCTGGAATAACCAATTTCAACTCCCATAATAATTTTCAGAAGCAGAAAAATTGGTTTGGTTTGAAAGCCAAATTCAAAATAGATTGAAATATTCGAAAACAGAATCAAAAGAGAAAACAGAGAGAGAAGAGAGAGAACTTACCTATCTTACCTGTAGCCCACATGGCCTGGCACTGCTGGCCCATCCCACGAGGCCCCCCACGGTCTTCAACCACCTACGAGTGGGTAGCAGGGAGTGTGCCCGCCGTCCGCGCACACGTGCGCGCCACCTCCTACTTGGTTGGCCTCCCCGACCCTCTTGACGATGCCACGCGCCACCCCGGTCCCTCTCGCCCGTTGTTCGTCCTCGTCCCCTCCTCTAGCCCCCTCTCTCTCACAGCCGAGCGCCGCCCGAGCATAGCCGTCGCCGCCACTCGCTGTTGCCATAGCCACCGCCTCCCACTCGCCTCGCAGACGTACAAACGAGCCCCACCATTGAGCAGCTCGTCTCCAATCCGAAGGAAATGACATCGGACGCCCTGCATCGCCGCCATTGAGCCGTATCCTTTATGCACGGCCACTAGACGCCGCTTGTCGATTCGCCAACTCTGATGCCTCCCCGAGCCCACTGATATGCGCATCGACCCCCAGTGAACTCCGTCGTCATTTCCCCCTACTCCCCTGGCCGCGCTCGTCCGCTAACTGACCTCGCTGTCCTGCCCGCAAGCTCCGACCGACGCGTTTGTCGTCACCGTCGTTATGGTGGAGCAACGTCACGTTTGAGCACGTGGTTGAGCTCCTGCTAACTCGTAGCTACTGCATGTGCTCTCCGTTCGCTCGAACACGAGCTCCAGGCCCCCGCCCGCACTATCCCGTGCTCCGGCCGCCGCCAAACTCGACGCCGTCGACTGCTCCGGCATCCCCACGGCCAGATAAGACCACAATTGGAAGCACCTCATTGCGCTGGTTCTGTAGAGCCCAAGAGCGCGAGCTCTCGTGGCCGGAATCGCCCGACCGGCGAGCGTCGCTGTGCTGTGCTTAGCACCGACGTCTAGCCACCGACGTGGGCATCATAAGTGGTTAATGACCCACTAATTAACCCCTCGAGTGACACCAACAGCTGGGTCCCACTCCTAATTAACTCCGGGTTTATTTTCTGTTTAGATTAGTTTATAACCCAGTGGGACCCATGCGTCAGAGTTGACTATGCTGATGTGTCCGTTGACCCGACCCCACCTGTCTGTGACCCTAGGCAACACTGAGTCACTGATTAGTGGGCCCAATTGGTCAGGTTTGACCTGGACCGGCTTATGTTGACTTGCTGATGTCACACCGATGTCATGCTGGCACAATAACTATTTCTGGAATTTAAATAAATCTAAATGATTTATTTATTTTTAGAAATTTGCCTAAACTTCTAAAAATCATAGAAAACCATAACTCCAATGGAAATAATTTATATATGAAAAATGATCGGAAAAATCCAATCTTTCCATATGTACCTTTTCATGCATGTTGGAACAACATAAAGTTGCTGAATTGGACAAAATAAATAAATGGCATTTGAATTTCACATATGGAGTTTGAATTTGAACCTTGGGTTCAAACCAACTTCATTTAAATTGTTGCTAGTTGCATTAGCTCAAACACACCCATTTTTCCATGTCATGATCATGCATCATATTGTGCATTGCATTGATTGTGTTCCTTCTTTGTTGCCGGTGGTTTCTGCCCCTCAGTAAACGTATGTTTCGATGATGAGTTCGATGACACCGATGAAGAGCTATTGCTATCTTCAGAAGTGCCAGGAAAGCAAAACCCCATTGAGCATTCCGATACAATCCCATTCTCACGCTCTTGCTCTCTTTTACTGCATTAGGATAACAACGATTCAACTGTTACATGTAGCGGTAGTTGAACCTCTTTCCTCTGAATGACCTGTCTTTGCCATAGTAAATAGTTGAAACCCACTAGCATGAGTAGGAGTTGTTTGAGCCATGATGTGCCTACTCATTCATGCTTGCTTGTTATGCCCGCTATGCTTCGATTTGTGTCAGGTCTGATTCATCCGGGATGGATTGGAATGGTGTGAAAGTTACGTGTCTTGACCCGTTTTGGTCAAGTTGGTGATGAGAGGCCGTGTCAGAAAACATGGTGGATTGTCTTGTGATACGGCTCATAGGAATTGAGTTCCGTGCTTATCAGAGCCTACCTTGCGGTTACACGGACATTTGCGGTCAGGTGTGCGGGTAGGTGATGCATGACGCGTGTGTCCGGGTGACACACGGCATTGCACAGTGTCTGGGCTGGATGTAGATACGTGTTCCAAGAGGGAACATTGCTGATGGGACAGGGATGGGTTCCTTTGAGTTAGGGTTAACATGATATATTCAAATATCCGCGTCCGTGGTAAAGGACTAATGGGTTGCTTATACAATTCATAGACAAGTGAAAGTGGATACTCTAAAACGCGCAAGATAAGCATGAGTGCTATGGATGGCCTTCTCGCAGGGAGACGGGAACGGATCCATAGTGGTTTATTGATATGGTGAATATGTGGACTCGTGTGCGCCACCTCCAAAGAGTTACCATCAGTCATAGTTCACGATAGCTACTGAGTCAAAGCTGGCTTGCTGCAGTTAAACTCCGCCACCCCTTTGTTGATATTGATGCATATGTAGCTAGTTCTGATGTAAGTCTTGTTGGGTACATTTATACTCACATTTGCTTAATTTATGTTTTTGCAGGGAGACTTCAGTCTCACTAGTAGTTCCGCGTGGACTTCGACGTTTAGCTTGTTACCTCAGCTACGACCTTGTACCTTAGGAGGGTCGTGTAGATAGTCAGGCTGCTCAGCCTTTTTCATTTGTAGTTGTCTGTACCCAGACATGTTATGCTTCTGTTGCGTGTATGCTCTGTATGTTTGGTCATGTGATCCATGTTTGTAATATCTAACTCCTTGGAGCCTATTGAATAAATACTTTGAGTCGTGGAGTTTTGTTGTGATTCCATGTTGTATTTGCACATATCGAGCATATTGTGTGTATGATTTTGAAATGCTTGGTATGTGTGGGAGCCGACAACCTAGTTGTTTATTCTTGGTAGCCTCTCTTACGGGGAAATGTCTCCTAGTGCTTCCACTGAGCCATGGTAGCTTGCTATTGCTCCGGAACACTTAGGCTGGCCGGCATGTGTCCTTCTTTGTTCCCGTGTCTGCCCCTTCGGGGAAATGTCACATGTTGTTCCTTTAAGTCCTTGTAGCTTGCTACGACTTGGGTTCATACATTGATGATCGATTCGTTCGTTGCTGGGTCATGTATGACTGTCCCTGTAAGTTAGTGCCACCTTGGGTTTATGACTAGTCATGTCAGCCCGGGTTCTCTGTCATATGGATGCTAGCAACACTATCATCTACGTGAGCCAAAAGGCGCAACCGGTCCCAGGCCAGGTAAGGTTTCACCTTTGGGAATACTGTGCGTGAGGCCACAAAGTGATATGATGTGTTACTGAAGGAAATATGCCCTAGAGGCAATAATAAAGTTGTTATTTATAGTTCCTTATATCATGATAAATGTTTATTATTCATGCTAGAATTGTATTAACCGGAAACTTAGTACATGTGTGAATACATAGACAAACAAAGTGTCATTGGTTTGCCTCTACTTGACTAGCTCGTTGAATCAATGATGGTTATGTTTCCTAACCATAGACATGTGTTGTCATTTGATTAACGGGATCACATCATTAGAGAATGATGTGATTGACTTGACCCATTCCGTTAGCTTAGCATTTGATCGTTTAGTATATTGCTATTGCTTTCTTCATGACTTATACATGTTCCTATGACTATGAGATTATGCAACTCCCGAATACCGGAGGAACACTTTGTGTGCTACCAAACGTCACAACATAACTGGGTGATTATAAAGGTGCTCTACAGGTTTCTCCGATGGTACTTGTTGAGTTGGCATAGATCGAGATTAGGATTTGTCACTCCGATTGTCGGAGAGGTATCTGTGGGCCCTCTCGGTAATGCACATCACTATAAGCCTTGCAAGCAATGTAACTAATGAGTTAGTTGCAGGATAATGCATTACAGAATGAGTAAAAAGACTTGCCGGTAACGAGATTGAATTAAGTATTGAGATACCTACGATCAAATCTCGGGCAAGTAACATACCGACGACAAAGGGGACAACGTATGTTGTTATGTGGTTTGACCGATAAAGATCTTCGTAGAATATGTAGGAGCCAATATGAGCATCCAGGTTCCACTGTTGGTTATTGACCGGAGATGAGTCTCGGTCATGTTTACATAGTTCTCAAACCCGTAGGGTCCGCATGCTTAACGTTCGGTGACGATCGGTATTATGAGTTTATGTGTTTTGATGAACCGAAGGTTGTTCGGAGTCCCGGATGTGATCACGGGCATGACGAGGAGTCTCGAAATGGTTGAGACATAAATATCGATATATTGGAAGCCTATGTTTGGACATCGGAATGGTTCCGAGTGGTTCAGGCATTTTTTCTGTAGTACTGGGAGGTTACCGGAACCCCCGGGAGAAGTTATGGGCCTTATGAGCCATACGAAGGAACCACACCAGCCCACAAGAGGCTGGTGTGCTCCCTTAGGCAGGAGGCCGAATTGGAATAGGTTTGGGGGGGGGGGTGCCCCCCCTTTCCTTCTCTCCTTCTCCTCCTTCCCTTCCTCTCCTACTCCAACTAGGGAAGGGGGAATGCTACTCCCGATGGGAGTAGGACTCCCCTAGGGCATGCCATAGAGAGGGGCGGCCCCTCCCCTCCTCCACTCCTTTATATACGGGGGAGGGGGGCACCCCATGGACACACAAGTTGATCATTGATCCCTTAGCCGTGTGCGGTGCCCCCTCCACCATAATCCACCTCGGTCATATCGTAGCAGTGCTTAGGCGAAGCCCTGTTCCGGTAGCTTCATCATCACCGTCATCACACTGCCGTGCTGACAGAACTCTCCCTCGAAGCTCTGATGGATCATGAGTTCGTGGGACGTTGTCGAGATGAACGTGTGCTGAACTCGAAGGAGCTGTGTGTTTGGTACTTGGATTGGTTGGATCGTGAAGATGTACGACTACATCAACCGCGTCGTCATAACGCTTCCGCTTTTGGTCTACGAGGGTGCGTGGACGACACTCTCCCCTCTTGTTGCTATGCATCACCATGATCTCGCGTGTGCGTAGGATTTTTTTTGAAATTACTGCGTTCCCCAACAGTGGCATCCGAGCCAGGTTTATGCGTAGATGTTATATGAATGAGTAGAACACAGAGGAGTTGTGGGCATTTTATATACATATTGCTTGCCGTCACTAGTTGATTCTTGATTCGGCGGTATTGTTGGATGAAGCGGCCTAGACCGACATTACGCGTACGCTTACGCGAGACTGGTTCTACCGACGTGCTTCGCACTCAGGTGGCTGGTGGGTGTCAGTTTCTCCAACTTTAGTTGAATCAGATTGAATGAATAGGGTTCTTTCTGAAGATCAAAAAGCAATCACTATACCGCGTTGTGGTTTTTGATGCGTAGGTAAGAACGGTTCTTGCTTAGCCCGTAGCAGCCACGTAAAACTTGCAATAGCAAAGTAGAGGACGTCTAACTTGTATTTGCAGGGCATGTTGTGATGTGTTATGGTCAAGACATGATGCTAAATTTTTATTGTATGAGATGATCATGTTTTCTAACACAGTTATCTGCAACTGGCAGGAGCCATATGGTTATGGCTTTATTGTACGAAATGCAATCGCCATGTAATTGCTTTACTTTATCATTAGCGGTAGCGATATTTGTGGAGGCAATAGTTGGCGTGACGACAACGATGCTTCGATGGAGATCAAGGTGTCAAGCCGGTGACGATGGTGATCATGACGGTGCTTTGGAGATGGAGATCAAAGGCACAAGATGATGATGGCCATATCATATGACTTATATTGATAGCATGTGAAGTTTATCCTTTATGCATCTTATTTTGCTTAGTTCAGCGCTAGCATTATAAGATGATCTCTCACTAAATTTCAAGGTATAAGTGTTCTCCCTGAGTAAGCACCGTTGCGAAAGTTCTTTGTGCTGAGACACCACGTGATGATCGGGTGTGATAGGCTCTACGTTCACATACAACTGGTGCAAGCCAGTTTTGCACATGTGGAATACTCGGGTTAAACTTGACGAGCCTAGAATATGCAGATATGGCCTCGGAACACAGGAGACCGAAAGGTGAAGATCAACATAGTGATGTTCACCATTGAAAACTACTCCATCTCACGTGATGATCAGACATGGTTTAGTTGATTTGCATCACGTGGTCACTTAGATGATTAAAGGGATGTCTATCTAAGTGGGAGTTCTTAAGTAATATGATTAAATTGAACTTTAAATTATCATGAACTTAGTCCTGATAGTATTTGCATATCTATGTTGTAGATCAATAGCTTGCGATGTAGCTCCCCGTTTATTTTTGATATGTTCCTAGAGAAAAATAAGTTGAAATATGTTAGTAGCAATGATGCAGACTAGCTCTATGATCTGAGGGTTATCCTCATTGCTGCACAGAAGAATTATGTCCTTGATGCACCACTAGGTGACAGACCTATTGCAGGAGCATATACACACGTTATGAACGTTTGGTAAAGCTCGGTATGATGACTACTTGATAGTTTAGTGCACCATGCTTTACGGCTTAGAACTGGGACTTCAGAAACGTTTTGAACACCATAGAGCATATAAGATGTTCTAAGAGTTGAAATTGGTATTTCATACTCACGCCCGTGTCGAGAGGTAGAAGACCTCTGACAGTACTTTGCCTATAAGATGGAGAAGAATAGCTCAACTAGTGAGCATGTGCTCAAATTGTCTAGGTACTACAATTGCTTGAATCAAGTGGGAGTTAATCTTCCAGATAAGATAGTAATTGACAAAGTTCTCTTGTCACTATCACCAAGTTACTAGAACTTAGTGATGAACTATAATATGCAAGGTATAACGAAAGTAATTCCCAAGCTCTTCGCGATGCTGGAATCGGCGAAGGTAGAAATCAAGAAATAGCATCAAGTGTTGATGGTTAACAAGACCACTAGTTTCAAGAAAAAAGGCAAAGGGAAAGAAAGAGGAACTTCAAAGAAGAATAGCAAGCAAGTTGCTGCTCCCATGAAGAAGCTCAAAGCTAGACCCAAGCCTGGAACTAAGTGCTTCTACTGCAAAAGAAATGGTCACTGGAAGTGGAACTGCCTTAGATACTTGGCGGATAAGAAGGATGGCAAAGTGAACAAAGGTATATTTGATATACATGTTATTGATGTGTACTTTACTAGTGTTTATAGCAACCCCTCAGTATTTGATACTACTTCGGTTGCTAAGATTAGTAACTCGGAGCGGGAGTTGCAGAATGAACAGAGACTAGTTAAGGGTGAAGTGACGATGTGTGTTGGAAGTGGTTCCAAGATTGATATGATCATCATCGCACACTCCCTATACTTTCGGGATTAGTGTTGAACCTAAATAAATGTTATTTGGTGTTTGCGTTAAGCATGAATATGATTTGATCATGTTTATTGCAATACGTTTATTCATTTAAAGTTAGAGAATAATTGTTGTTCTGTTTACATGAATAAAACCTTCAATGGTCATACACCCAAGGTAAATGGTTTATTGAATCTCGATCGTAGTGATACACATATTCATAATATTGAAGCCAAAAGATGCAAAGTTAATAATGATAGTGCAACTTATTTGTGGAACTGCCGTTTAAGTCATATTGGTGTAAAGCGCATGAAGAACATCCATGCTGATGGGCTTTTGGAATCACTTGATTATGAATTAGTTGATGCTTGCGAACCATGCCTCATGGGCAAGATGACTAAGACTCCGTTCTCCGGAACAATGGAGCGAGCAACAGACTTGTTGGAAATAATACATACTGATGTATGCAATCTGATGAGTGTTGAGGCTCACGGCAGGTATCGTTATTTTCTGACCTTCACAGATGATTTGAGCAGATATGGGTATATCTACTTGATGAAACATAAATCTGAAACATTTGAAAAGTTCAAATAATTTCAGAGTGAAGTGGAAAATCATTATAACAAGAAAATAAAGTTTCTACAATGTGATCGTTGTCGGTGTCAAAACCGGCGGATCTCGGGTAGGGGGTCCCGAACTGTGCGTCTAAGGCGGATGGTAACAGGAGGCGGGGGACACGATGTTTACCCAGGTTCGGGCCCTCTTGATGGAGGTAATACCCTACGTCATGCTTGATTGATCTTGATGATATGAGTATTACAAGAGTTGATCTACCACGAGATCGAAGGGGCTAAACCCTAGAAGCTAGCCTATGGTATGATTGTATGTTGTCCTACGGACTAAACCCTCCAGTTTATATAGACACCGGAGGGGGCTAGGGTTACACAGAGTCGGTTAGAAGGGAGGAGATCTACATATCCGTATTGCCAAGCTTGCTTTCCACGCCAAGGAGAGTCCTATCCGGACACGGGATGAAGTCTTTAATCTTGTATCTTCATAGTCCAATAGTCCGGCCAAAGCATATAGTCCGGCTGTCCGGAGACCCCCTAATCCAGGACTCCCTCAGTAGCCCCTGAACCAGGCTTCAATGACGATGAGTCCGGCACGCAGATTTGTCTTCGGCATTGCAAGGCGGGTTCTTCCTCCAAATACCCCATGGAAGATTTTGAACACAAGGACAGTGTCCGGCTCTGCAAAACAAGTTCCACATACCACCATAGAGAGAATACTATTTCCACAAATCTAATCTACTGACACGTTTTGCAACATGACATCATGCCATGGCCCAGTCATTATTCGAACCATTTTTCTCAACCAACACTGCACATATCATGAGGCGGTTTTCTTGACACATCTTGTCGAGGCAGAGATCGTGTCCCCTTATCACGATCTCATCAATACGGGTATGGGTAACCCAACCATGCCATCAATTACGGCGTTCGGGGAATAAGCGATTTTACCAGGTAAGTGGGGAGGCGCATCGCCTCTTCCGCCCTTATAAAGGGACAAAGATTCACCCTTTTTACCCACACCTTCCTCCTCCTTGCTTATCCATTCTCGCACACTCAAGCTCCAGCGCCCAAGTTCGCATCTTTCTCCTCAAACCACTCCAAGCATGTCCGGAGCGGGAGGCAAGTGGATGGTCTCCTCCATCACGGAGGAGAACATCACAAAGCTATGGGAAGCCGGATATCTGGCTGCAGATATCGTGCACTGGCTGCCAGATACGGGGCAGATCATCCCTACACCCGAACCCCATGAGAGGGTAGTTTTCCTTACCCACTTTGTCCGCGGACCGGGATTTACCCTTCACCCGTTGGTCCGCGGGCTCATGTTCTACTACGGGCTGGCTTTTCATGATCTGGCCCCCAATTTCATCCTCAACATCTCGGCGTTTATTGTCGTGTGCGAGGCCTTCCTCCGCATCAGGCCCCACTTTGGCCTGTGGCTGAAGACCTTCAATGTCAAACCGAAGGTGGTGGTCGGCCAGCAAGGAGAGTGTGGAGTCGCCATGGTGGGCAAAATGCCTAACGCCACCTGGCTCGAAGGCTCCTATGTGGAGACCATAAAGGGGTGGCAATCGACGTGGTTCTACATCACCGAGCCGCGCGACACCAACTCGGTGGAGGCCCCCAAATTTTGATCTGGAATCCCCACGCGGCTCACTTCCTAGAAAGAGAAGGGCCTGTCCTGGGGTTCCCCGGTAGAGCTGACCGGACTCCAGACCTGCATCAGGAACATGATGAGCAAGAAAATAAAGCTCTTCAACATGGTCCAGGTCATGCTCTTCCGCCGGATCCTCCCGTGTCAACGACGAGCATTCAATTTGTGGGAGTTCGACCCAGCCAAGCACTAGACGCTGCGAGAGCTCTTCGACACGATGCACAAGGACGTCTGGAAGGTGCTGTTCAAGGGCGCCGAGGTACCTCCTCCCCTTACCGAGGACCGCGGACTCAGCGCAAAGCTCCATGCCAATCCCGTAAGTTTCTATATCTCATAGGATATTTATTTTCCCCAGTTTAATGATGTGCGGGATCTAAGCTTCCATGCCATTAACAGGACTGGGTAGAGACAACGGAGCAGCTCGATTGCCCAGCCCCCCTGCCTGAAGATCCTGCCGATGCTCTCCTAACGGAGATGCTGGTTCCGGTGCCTTACGAGGTGTCGGTGAAGAAGGCCCAGAAGAAGGCCACGGGGACCCGAAAGGGTCTCTGGCGCAAGGTTATGTCGGACTCGTCGTCCGATAACTCCGAAGTGCACTCCCTCTACAAAAACGAGGAGGAGGAAGAGAAAAGTTCTCCCCCCCAGCCGGGGGAGATAAGAAAAGGAAAGCCGCCCCAACCGGGAAGGCCGAAGGGTCCAAGAAGGGAAGGACCCTCCTTCCGGACTGCTCCACGACGGCCGCCTACAGCAACGACGAGTGGTTACCCAGGGACAAGGCCCTGGCGAAGTCGTAAGTATCCAGATACCATAGTAATTCATGGTATGTTTTATTGCACTGCTTCTCCTTACGCCGAATATAATTATGCAGTCCGTCCCGAGCCCGTCTCGACGTATCTTCATCGGACGGTTCATTGGACTCGTCGGATATGAATAGGATTCACTTCCGACCGCCTCCACCCCTTGCCCTACGGACAACGTCGAGGTGTGTCTCAAAAGGCACCGAGCCGAGGGGAGGCAGTCCTAGGGGCGCCTCGAGGCAACCTTCCGGACCCTGGGCGCTGAGGGAGCAAGATCCCCACGGGCTCCAAGTTCGCCCCCAGCCGAACACTAAGCCAGAACCATCGGTGGTTCCGGACTCCGGCAGGCGATCCCCCGTTAAGGGGGGCAAGCCGCCCGTGCCGGTGGCCTCTGTCCATCCAGAGGCACTGGACAACTTGCTGGAAGCACTTCACGGCGCTTCCATCGACGAAGAGCACCACACTATCATGAGTGTGGTGATCGAGAAAGATCAGTCCGCCAAAAAATGGACTAACCGAAGCTTGTGCCAGCCTCCTAACAGGCTTTGAGGTAAGCAATCAAAATATAAGAAAATATTATCGCATAGACAGTAGCCCCTGATGCAATGTTTGCCGTTCACGAAGAAAGGCTGAATAGAGGATCAAATAATGACTCAGGAGTCTAATCAGAATATGTCTATGTGCATGTGCAGGCTTCACTGCTGGCCACTGCCGCACGTACTGCGGAGGTCTCTACACTGAAGCAGGACCTAGAGCGGTCCGAGGACGAGCTCAGCCTTACCAAGAGGCAGCTCGAGGAGAGCAAAGGTAAGCAATACCTTGTCTATACATTAAAAAGAAGTTCGGTTGTAAAGTAAAAGGATCATCATGAATTTTCCAGGGGCCACGACCGAGGTGGCGACCCTGAAGAAGGCGTTGTCTGAGGCCAAAGACAAAGCGGCCAAGGAGCGCACTGAGCGGGAAAAGCAAGAAGCCCGGGTAGGCGAGGTGCAGCAAGAGCTCGAGGATCTCGCCAAAAAACATGAGTCATTGGAGCTTGACTCTAAGACGCGAGAGTCTGAGCTTGCGAAGGCGCTTGAAAGCGCATGGAGCGCCAAGGCTGAAGCCCACAAGGCCCTCCAGGAGATGGATGCGGTGAAGAAGATAGCAGCGGGTAAGGCATTCATTATGCAAAGCAAGCATGTGAAGGAAACTTTCCTTTTACTTACCCGAGTTCGGAGCTCTCTAGGAGCGTTTGCAGATCTTCTCCACAGTGTACTGGATGCCGCGGAGTTTTACTGAGCTGAGGATGGTAGCTCGAGGGAAAAGTTGTTCTGGTCTCAGTATACTGGGACCGAACACCCAATGCCCATGAGCGACCAGCTGAAGCAACTGGTCGAGCTTCCCAAGGCGGCCGAACAAGCCATGAAGGGTCTTATAGTCCGGACGTGGCCTAGCGATCCCCTGCCTAGCAGCTACTTCGGTCAGGTGAGGCGGCTTGTGGATGCTTGCCCACGGCTTGAAGTCATAAAGCGGTCTGTCTGCATCGAGGGTACGCGCAAGGCTTTTGCCCAGGCGAAGGTGCACTGGGCGAAGCTGGACGCTGTAAGGCTGGTGAAGGAGGGGCCGTCGGAGGGCAAGGAGCATCGCTGCCCCGAAATATATTATGACAGTGTCCTGAAGGGTTCCCGTCTTGTGGCGGAGGAATGTGCCAGAGATGTAATTTTTGAATGAACATGCTCATGTGATCATGTAATGTGAAACGAGTTCATTTGCGCTATGCAACACTTTAAATATTACCTTCTGTGTGGCCGTTTATAAAATCTGAGAGTTGGCCAGTCGTCGGCTTCTGCCCCCATGTAACTAGTACTGGGGTGTTCGGGATAAACCTGAGGACTCTTTATCCCAGTTTTGGGTCCTTCGAGGGAGGTGTTCAGCACAACGAACCAGGCAATCGGACTATAAGGCTTTATCACTGTCACTTAGCCATAGAAGTCTACAATTTTAAATTTTGGCGAAGCCCCTAGTATTCGGAAGGCCTAATTTGGGGCGCTATATATGCCTAAGTCGGGCAAGGCCGACTCCTCGCTCGAAGCGGAAAAAGTCTTTAAGGACTTGAGACCTCTCGAATAGCGACCAGCACTTGCCTTATCATGACAGTCAGTTTTCGGCTTTCTCTACTGAGGTGCTCATCCGGAAGAACCGGGACACAATTGCAGTAGTTCTCCCAACGCTACCTTAGCTGATATAGCGGAACGTAAGGTACCAAAACATGGGAGCCAGGCAAACCCAACTATTGACCCAACACATGATTCGGAGCTGATGCATATAATGCTATAAGTTCGGGGTGCTGCACTGTCGAAAGTGTTCGGACTTCTCACGCCGTATTATGGGGCAAACGAAAGCCCCTGGCGTACTGACCGTACCAGAATGTACAGGTGCAAGTTGTTGTAAATGAACATATAAGGAAAAAAAGGATGGATAATGCAATAATGGACTAATGCTATGCATTGTTATTTAAATAATACGTCGAAGCGTACTGATACAAGTAGTGCAATAAGCAAAAAATAGGACTATTTGACATGTCCTATCCAAGGGCAAGCTGCGTATGGATAGTAAAAAGCGGGTATATCGATTGTTATTAGAGACCACCAGGGGGTTTCCTTGTACGTCTTAGCTTCTTGCCTTAGTTGTTCCTTCCCATAATGTGTCCAGCAATTATACTGCCGGAAAGGGTTTCCAGAGAGTTAGGTCCTGAAAGAGAAAAAATTGATAAAGGTATGCAGCCCCTAGGGTAGTTAAGACGCATTGCGGGACGTGCCCTGGTCATGCCCCCGCCTACGCCCATGGTATTTTCAGTGCGTAACTATGTACGCGTGGCACGTATTTCGTCACTTGACTGGGACGGGGGCCGAATTGCTAGGCGAGCTCTGAACGTGCCAGGCGATCCTGTTGCAGTTTACTCCGGACTCGCTTGATGGTGTCCGGGGGCTGTATCGCCGAATTGGTGGTTTGCCTTAAAAGGCTGCTTTGTGCTTCTGCTGCGAGGGCCGTAGTGTGCTCTTCCGTGCGGAGCGAACGTTATGTGTTTCCATTAACTGTTATGACCCCCTAGGTCCTGGCATCTTGAGCTTGAGGTATGCGTAATGCGGTACCGCATTGAATTTTGCAAATGCGGTTCGCCCGAGCAGTGCGTGATAGCCACTGCGGAACGGGATGATATCAAAGATTAACTCCTCGCTTCGGAAGTTGTCCGGAGATCTGAAGACCACTTCTAGTGTGATTGAGCCCATGCAATGGGCCTCTACACCTGGGATGACGCCCTTAAAGGTGGTTTTGGTGGGTTTGATCCTCGAGGGATCTATACCCATTTTGTGCACTATATCCTGATAGAGCAGGTTCAGGCTGCTACCGCCGTCCATAAGGACTCGAGTGAGATGAAATCCGTCGATGATGGGGTCTAGGACCAGTGTGGCGGATCCGCCATGATGGATGCTAGTGGGGTGGTCCCTGCAATCGAAGGTGATCGGACAAGCGGACCATGGGTTGAACTTTGGGGCGACGGGCTCCATCGCATAGGCGTCCCTTAGTGCACACTTCCGTTCCCTCTTGGGAATGTGAGTTGCGTATATCATGTTCACCATCTTCACTTGTGGGGGGAACCTCTTCTGTCCTCCCGTGTTCGGCGGCCGGGGCTCCTCCTTGTCATCACTATGCAGCCCCTTGTCCTTGTTTTCGGCATTCAACTTGCCGGCCTGCTTGAACACCCAGCATTCGCTGTTGGTGTGATTGGCTGGCTTATCGGGGATGCCATGGATTTGACACGAGTGATCATGTATGAGATCCAAACTGGACGGGCCCGGAGTACTTCCTTTGAATGGCTTTTTCCGCTGACCGGATCTAGAGCCTCTGAATCCGGCATTTACTGCCGTATCATCGGTGTTATCGTCGTTGTTGCGGCGCTTTTGTCTGTTACGACGTGGTCTGCCATTGGCATCTTTAGTATCTGAAGTGCCCGGATTCCTTGATGTGTTGTTGCTGCAAGCTAGCCAGCTATCCTCGCCTGCGCAAAAGTGGGTCATGAGTGTCGTGAGGGCTGCCATAGACTTCGGCTTCTCCTGGCCGAGGTGCCGGGCGAGCCACTCGTCACGGATGTTATGCTTGAATGCCGCTAAGGCCTCTGCATCCGGACAATCGACAATTTGGTTTTTCTTAGTTAGGAATCATGTTCAGAATTGCCTAGCCGATTCCCCTGGCTGCTGAGTTATATGGCTCAAGTCATTAGCATCCGGGGGTCGCACATAAGTGCCCTGGAAGTTGTCAAGGAATGCGTCTTCCAAATCCTCCCAACTGCCGACGGAGTCTGCTGGCAAGCTATTCATCCAATGCCGAGCTGATCCTTTGAGTTTTAGTGCGAGGTACTTGATGGCATGCAGATCATCACCGCGAGCCATGTGGATATGGAGGAGGAAATCCTCAATCCATACAGCGGGATCTGTTGTACCATCATACGATTCGATATTTACGGGTTTAAAACCCTCCGGGAATTTGTGATCCATAACTTCATCAGTGAAGCATAGGGGGTGTGCGGCACCTCTGTGCCGGGCTATATCACGACGCAGTTCATATGAGTCTTTTCTACTGTATTCGGCCTGGCCGGATTTACTTTTAGTGTATCCGGCACGATGATCATCGTCCCGTGTTGGCGCGCGCCCCCGTGACCCGTATATCGACCTTGCATGTTTTGCCATGCTGTCCAATACGTCTCGCAGGTCCCATGTGTTGCCCTGGGCCTTGGTGTTTTTGTTTGAGTGGCGGCGGGGTGCAGGCTAAACTTCAGGCTGAAACGCCTCTCTGTCTCGGCCATGAGGTGGCCGGTCAGCCGCATCATACACTGGTGATGTAGGTTTCAATGCTTCCTCCTCGAGGTGGGGTAGCAACCTGCGCTTTGGGTAACTCTTGGAGGGGCGCTCGAGTTCGTATTCCTCGGCCGCAAGGACTTCGATCCATCTGTCTGCTAGCAGATCTTGATCAGCTTGAAGCTGTTGTTGCTTTTTCTTCAAGCTATTTGTTATGGCCATAAGCCGGCGCTTGAAGCGCTCCTGCTCGACGGGATCCTCAGGCACGATAAATTCTTCATCACCGAGGCTCACCTCGTCTTCGGAGAGAGGCATGTAATTGTCCTCCTCCGATTCTCCATCTGCTGCCCGCTCTGGAGGGCTAGCTTGTTCACCCTCCCGCTCTAAATCGTGCTGGAGGGGATTATTGTCGTCTTCGGCAGTATCCGGAGTGTTATTGTCTCTTGTGCCGGTATCATTACTTTTGCTATGGTGGGACTTAGAGCAGCGCTGTTGACGTCGGTGCTTGGATTGCTTCTTGGAGGGGTCATCCTCCGCTGTCTCGTCGCCATTGCCTTCTTTGGGGGTGTCCACCATGTATATATCATATGATGAGGTGGCGGTCCAGCGCCCTATGGGCGGTGGTTCTTGTTCGTCTCCTGCATCGTCATCCATACCGTCGATGTCTTCGGAGTCGAAGTCGAGCATGTCAGTTAAATCGTCGATAGTGGCTACTAAGTGGGTGGTGGGTGGGGAGCGAATTTCTTCGTCGTCCGCATCCCATTCTAGCCGGACATAATTCGTCCAAGGTTCTCCTGACAAGGAGAGAGACCTTAATGACATTAGCATATCGCCAAAAGGTGAGTGCTGAAAGATATCCACGGAGGTGAACTCCATGATCGGCGCCCAATCGGATTCGATAGGCACATACGCAGGCGGCTTGAAGTCCGTGGCCAGAGACGAATCCAGTGGTTCGGCAACACGTCTCTCGTAAGGGGTGAAGTCAGTATCCGGCTCCATCGCCATTGAGAGTGCGACCTCCATGGCGGGGTCTATCCACCCGTCCTTGGATGGCGTAAATTGCTCCGGATTGAAGGCCGGAGTAGTTGCAGGTGTGATCTCTCGAACACTGTCCGACGGCAGAGCTAAATCATCCTCATCGTGATCGTGCGACGCACCTGACATAGGCTTGAATCCGTCGAAGATCAAGTCTCCATGGATGTCGACAGTGTAGCTTAAGTTTCCAAACCTGACCTGATGGCCAGGGGCGTAGCTCTCGATCTGCTCTAGGTGGCCAAGCGAGTTGGCCCGCAGTGCGAGGCCGCCGAATACGAAGATCTATCCGGGGAGGAAAACCTCACCCTGGACCGCATCATTACCGATGATCGAAGGAGCCATCAAGCCTTACGGTGACGGCACGGTGGAACTCTCAATGAAAGCACCAATGTCGGTGTCAAAATCGGTGGATCTCGGGTAGGGGGTCCCAAACTATGCATCTAAGGCGGATGGTAACAGGAGGCGGGGGACACGATGTTTACCCAGGTTCGGGCCCTCTCGATGGAGGTAATACCATACGTCCTGCTTGATTGATCTTGATGATATGAGTATTACAAGAGTTGATCTACCACGAGATCGAAGAGGCTAAAGCCTAGAAGCTAGCCTATGTATGATTGTATGTTGTCCTACGGACTAAACCCTCCGGTTTATATAGACACCGGAGGGGGCTAGGGTTACACAGAGTTGGTTACAAGGGAGGAGATCTACATATCCGTATTGCCGAGCTTGCTTTCCACGCCAAGGAGAGTCCTATCCGGACACGGGACGAAGTCTTCAATCTTGTATCTTCATAGTCCAATAGTCTGGCCAAAGGATATAGTCCGGCTGTCCGGAGACCCCCTAATCCAGGACTCCCTTAATCGTGGAGGAGAATATTTTGAGTTATGAGTTTGGTCTTCATTTGAAACAATGCAGAATAGTTTCGCAACTCACGCCACATGGAACACCACAGCGTAATGGTGTGTCTGAATGTCGTAATCGCACTTTACTAGATATGGTGCGATCTATGATGTCTCTTACTAATTTACCGCTATCATTTTGGGGTTATGCATTAGAAGACAACTGCATTCATGTTAAATAGGGCACCATCTAAATCCGTTGAGATGACATCGTATGAACTATGGTTTGGCAAAAAACCTAAGCTGTCGTTTCTTAAAGTTTGGGGTTGCAATGCTTATGTGAAAAAGGTTTCAACCTAATAAGCACGGACCCAAATCGGAGAAGTGCGTCTTCATAGGATACCCAAAAGAAAATGTTGGGTACACCTTCTATCAAAGATCTGAAGGCAAGACATTCATTGCTAAGAATGGATCCTTTCTAGAGAAGGAGTTTCTCTCGAAAGAAATGAGTGGGAGGAATGTAGAACTTGAGGCGGTAATTGTACCTTCTCCAGAATTGGAAAGTAGCTCATCACAGAAATCAGTTCTAGTGATCTCTACACCAATTAGTGAGGAAGCTAATGATGATGATCATGAAACTTCAGATCAAGTTACTACCGAACCTCATAGGACAACTAGAGTATGGTCCGCACCAGAGTGGTACGGTAATCCTTACTGGAAGTCATGTTACTAGACCATGACAAACCTACGAAGTATGAGGAAGCGATGATGAGCCCAGATTCCGCAAAATGGCTTGAGGCCATGAAATCTGAGATGGGATCCATGTATGAGAACAATGTATGGACTTTGATTGACTTGCCCGATGATCGGTGAGTCATTAAGAATAAATGGATTTTCAAGAGTAAGACGGACACTGATAGTAGTGTTACTACCTACAAAGCTCGAATTGTCACAAGGTTTTCGACAAGTTCAAGATGTTGTCTACGATGAGATTTTCTCACTCGTAGTGATGCTTAATTCTGTCTGAATCATGTTAGCAATTGCCACATTTTATGAAATCTGCCAAATGGATGTCAAAACACCATTCCTTAATGGATTTCTTAAAGAAGAGTTGTATATGATGCAACAAGAAAGTTTTGTCAATCCTAAAGGTGCTAACAGAGTGAGCAAGCTCCAGCGATCCATCTATGGACTGGTGCAAGCATCTCGGAGTTGGAATATACGCTTTGATAGTGTGATCAAAGCATATAGTTTTATATAGACTTGCAATGAAGCATGTATTTACAAAAAAGTGAGTGGGAGCACTACTGCCTTTCTGATAAGTATATGCGAGTGACATATTGTTGATCTGAAATGATGTAGAATTTTCTGGAAAGCATAAATGAGTGTTTGAAAAGAGTTTTTCAAAGAAAAGACCTCGATGAAGCTACTTACATATTGAGCATCAAGATCTATAGAGATAGATCAAGATGCTTGATATATTTTCAATGAGTACATACCTTGACAAGATTTTGAAGTAGTTTAAAATGGGAAAGTCAAAAAAGGAGTTCTTGCCTATATTGCAAGGAGTGAAGTTGAGTAAAGACTCAAATCCTGACCACGGCAGAAAATAGAAAGAGAATGAAAAGTCATTCCCTATGCCTCAGTCATAGGTTCTATAAAGTATGCTATGATGTGTACCAGACCTATTGTGTACCTCACCATAAGTTTGACAAGAGGGTACAATAGTGATCTAGGAGTGGATCACTGGACAACGGTCAAAAATATCCTTAGTGGAATAAGGAAATGTTTCTCGGTTATGGAGGTGACAAAGTTCATCGTAAAGAGTTACGTCGATGCAAGCTTTGACACCGATCTGGATGACTGTAAGTCTCGATCTTGATACATATTGAAAGTGGGAGCAATTAGCGAGAGTAGCTCCGTGCAAAGCATTGTAGACATAGAAGATTTGCAAAATACATACGGCTCTGAATGTGGTAGACCCATTGGCTAATTTTCTCTCACAAGGACAACATGATCACTCTTCGGGTGTTAATCACATAGCGATGTGAACTAGATTATTGACTCTAGTAAACCCTTTGGGTGTTAGTCACATGGAGGTGTGAACTAATCACATAAAGATGTGAACTATTGGTGTTAAATCACATGACAATGTGAACTAGATTATTGACTCTAGTGCAAGTGGGAGACTGAAGGAAATATGCCCTAGAGGCAATAATAAAGTTTTTATTTATATTTCCTTATATCATGGTAAATGTTTATTATTCATGCTAGAATTGTATTAACCGGAAACTTAGTACATCTGTGAATACATAGACAAACAAAGTGTCACTAGTTTGCCTCTACTTGACTAGCTCGTTGAATCAATGATGGTTATGTTTCCCAACCATAGACATGTGTTGTCATTTGATTAACGGGATCACATCATTAGAGAATGATGTGATTGTCTTGACCCATTCCGTTAGCTTAGCATTTGAACGTTTAGTATATTGCTATTGCTTTCTTCATGACTTATACATGTTCCTATGACTATGAGATTATGCAACTCCCGAATACGGAGGAACACTTTGTGTGCTACCAAATGTCACAACGTAACTGGGTGATTATAAAGGTGCTCTATAGGTGTCTCCGATGGTACTTGTTGAGTTGGCATAGATCGAGATTAGGATTTGTCACTCCGATTGTCGGAGAGGTATCTCTGGGCCCTCTCGGTAATGCACATCACTATAAGCCTTGCAAGCAATTTAACTAATGAGTTAGTTACGGTATAATGCATTACGGAACGAGTAAAGAGACTTGGCGGTAACGAGATTGAACTAGGTATTGAGATACCGACGATCAAATCTCGGGAAAGTAACATACCGATGACAATGGGAACAATGTATGTTGTTATGCGGTTTGACCGATAAAGATCTTCGTAGAATATGTAGGAGCCAATATGAGCATCCAGGTTCCGCTATTGGTTATTGACCGGAGATGAGTCTCGGTCATGTCTACATAGTTCTCGAACCCGTAGGGTCCGCACGCTTAACGTTCGGCGATGATCAGAATTATGAGTTTATGTGTTTTGACAAACCAAAGGTTGTTCGGAGTCCCGGATGTGATCACGGGCATGACAAGGAGTCTCGAAATGGTCGAGACATAAAGATCGATATATTGGAAGCCTATGTTTGGACATCGGAATGGTTCTGAGTTGTTCGGGCATTTTTCTGGAGTACTGGGAGGTTACCGAAACCCCCCGGGAGAAGTTATGGGCCTTATGGGCCATAAGAAGGAAGCACACCAGCCGACAAGGGGCTGGTGTGCCCCCCTTGGGCAGGAGGCCGAATAGGAATAGGTTTGGGGGGGCTTTCCTTCTCTCCTACTCCTCCTTCCCTTCCTCTCCTGCTCCAACTAGGGAGGGGGGAATCCTACTCCCGGTGGTAGTAGGACTCCCCTAGGGCGCGCCATAGAGAGGGACGGCCCCTCCCCTCCTCTACTCCTTTATATACAGGGGAGGGGGGCACCCCATGGACATACAAGTTGATCATTGATCCCTTAGCCATGTGCGGTGCCCCCCTCCATCATAATCCACCTCGGTCATATCGTAGCGGTGCTTAGGAGAAGCCCTATTTCGGTAGCTTCATCATCACCGTCATCACGCCATCGTGCTGACGGAACTCTTCCTCGAAGCTCTGCTGGATCTTGAGTTCGTGGGACATCACCGAGCAGAACATGTGCTGCACTCGAAGGTGCTGTCTATTCGGTACTTGGATCAGTCGGATCATGAAGACGTACGACTATATCAACTGTGTTGTCATATGCTTCCGCTTATGGTCTACGAGGGAACGTGGACGACACTCTCCCCTCTCGTTGCTATGCATCACCATGATCTTGCGTGTGCGTAGGAATTTTTTTGAAATTACTATGTTCCCCAACAGTTACATGCTAGATCAGTGTGACTTAGGATCGGGGTCCTGACAGCTTTGGTATCAGAGCCTGGCTGCGTGTAGGATTACCAAGCCAAACTGGTCAAAGTCGTGTCTAGAAATGCTTTAGTTATGTAAGGGAATTGATTGTGGAAGGGAACATAAGGCTCTTTTTGCTCCTTATCCCTGTTTCATTCTGATTCTGAGTCACCCTCATCCTTTCTACGGGGTTAAGAAACTAGGTCTTCTCACTATCTATCAGGATGACAAATCACTATGCTAGAGACTTATAGGAATGATGGATTCGAGTCTCAGTTCAGTTTCTGGTACCTCTGTGTGTTAATAGTTGGACTCGGAACCTTGATATTGTGATATTGAGTGGTTATGCCACCATTTTGCAGGATGTCTCAAAAATCTTTTGAGCATTTACAACCGTTATGCTGTCCGAGTCATCCCAGGTTTCTAAATTGTCTGATGCATTTGCAAATCCCTTCTTCCCGTTCCCGACTTTCCTTTGGGCCAGATTAATCACACTAATCATTGAGTTGAGGTACTTCGTTGCCTCGGCTTATATGTTGAAGCTATTATTACAACATTAGGTATCTTAGAGAACCATCTAGTGATCTAGACATGTTTTGTGTTCCCAGTGTGATGATTCTGTCCACCATTCTCGAGAGCATCTCGTGGTGCCATTTAGTTAGTAGGCATTGTTTTCCTGGGTTCTTGGACCCAAGATTCATTCCACTTACATCATGTTGATAGTGTTGCTCGTTCCTTTAGGGTATTAGTAACCTTTGCGATAGTCCTCGAGGTACGTGGTATTTCCTTCTTCCAACTACCATGAATTGCTTATGGCAGAAGTTCTTTTCAACAAAAAAGACCACAACTAGAGTGCTCTTGATGAGTTCTCCATTCTGCATTGTGAATCTGCCAGTTCTACCTTTCTGCATGGGTTACCTGGAAGAAATGTTGAGCTTTGCTCGACATACTAATCTATGCATCCACAACTCAGAAAGATATATGTCCCATTGAGTTGTCCCTCTTTAGTTGTTATCCGACCTTCGTCTGTCAATTGTTTGTCAAGAGTAGTTGTGCATTCGTGTTATCGATGTCTATTATTCCTATGGTCTGTCAAGCCATTCTATACCGGAATGACTAGGAGAAACAAACTCCAATATCTCATCCATATCTAGGATTGGGTTAAAGCAGTTGTATCCCGCAGATCAAAATGCCAATCCAACTTTTGTTCTGTTCTACCTTGGAGTATCACCCTCTTTCATAA
The DNA here is from genome assembly GCF_003073215.2 of Triticum urartu. Taxonomy (NCBI): domain Eukaryota; kingdom Viridiplantae; phylum Streptophyta; class Magnoliopsida; order Poales; family Poaceae; genus Triticum; species Triticum urartu. The sequence goes on from NC_053023.1 coordinate 557,508,276, forward strand.
CAAGAGTATCATGAGAATTGCACTCCCTCTTATGAAATCTTGATGCAGTGATACTTCTCGCCATCATTGTTCATTTCTCGGTCCCCGTGTTGTTGCAACCAGAATGACGACAAATGAAATGGGATGTGTGAAATCAATACTCCTAGCAACCCCGTTGCTTGGTAGTTAATGGATGATAAATTTCATTCTTAGCGTGATGGATTGAATCATCATTCTAAGATAGATTGTGCTACCTAGTCCATTTTCCTGGTGCACTCTTTGATCAATGAGTTTGGATTATGTTAATTCCTTGCTCTTTCGATCATATCGTCTTGCCGTGAAAAGCAATATTGTTCTCGAGCTTAGTAACATATCGGTGGTTCGTAATTTACCGAACATCTTCTCAAAAGTATTACCAGGTTGTCACCTGACTGCTATGTTGAGTTCGTGATCAAGTTAGTTTTTCTATAAACCACCCCTTCTCCAAGAATCTGTGTTGGATACCCCTGAGCTAGTTGGTTAAGCTAAACAACAGCTTGGAGAGTTGGAAGATAAAAGCTTTACCTAACTTAGTTTGTTCTGAAGGGATATCTTTGTGTTTGAATGTGTGTGATGAAGAAAGATGATATATTCATCTATTGGTCCTCGTGATCAATTGTTGGATCTATTGTCTTACCCAAATCTTTGATTTGCATATGGGCTAGCATCAAATTAAATCAGAACCAACGATGTTTGTAATGTTGTCTTACTCACGGTTGTTCCTCGAGCATACACCATTATATCATTTGGGTCTGATCAATACTATCGGCTTGTTCACATAGTTGTGGAATTCCATCTTCATGGGAATCTTGATGACTTGTTGTTGAGCTCATAAGCAGCATTATATCTCCTCCATGATTCATGTTGAACATCAAGCTAGTGTTGGAAACTTTTGTAAGCATCTCCTTCGTGCCAGGTCATGAAGTATATGTTCGATGAAATAAGTGACTTCCTTTAATTCATGTGCATTTGATGCAAGTTGGCGCTGTGAATTTGAGGAAGTTAGTTTTGCTTCCTATGGAATCATCCCAAGTTAGTCATGCATATGTGCGAAATATTCTGTGGTATGGAGATTTGCACCCTTCATTTTATATGTATCCCTAGCACACCAAGCCACTGATTGATTTTTTTAAGGAGAAGAATTTCCTTCTTAAGAGCATGCCTTATGCAAGGATTCTGATATCCTCAATGATGGTTCCCCACTAGAACTTGGTAGAGTTTGTTGTAAGACTACTATGTGGTCATGCTTGTCTGGGACAACATGTTCACATGTGTGTAGCAGCACTATCTCATGTTTTGGAGCTTACTACCATAGTCCATTTCTTGAGAATCTCGCAATGTCATCTATTCGGCTTGTGTTGCAAATTTTCTTTCCAGACATGCTGTCTGAAATATCCTATTACCAACTAGATCTGAATCTCGGGTAGGTAATGGTTGGAACTATTCCAAGATCAATAATGTAGGTTCTGGCAAGGTTGATGTTTTGGCCAACACACCTAGCTGGAAGATCTATTATTATAGTATCTTGAATGAGCAATTTATCCATCTTTTCCATGAGGATTTCGTGTGACTTATTCTAGAAGTTATTCCTTAGCGATTCTTGTGCTCTCAGTTTCTTCATGATACTATAACCATTCAAATGGTGGAATCACTCTCGACTGTTGAGTTTTTCCCCAATTACTAGAATCATTCCCAACATTTGAATTTTGTTCTTAGCTTGCACACGCCATTGTGCCATTCTACCATGGGCATCCCTTCTCAGTAATTTCTGCTCAGAATAAGCCTTCAAAAGTGGGCTCACCATGGGTCCCATCCATTTCCGATGATAAGCAAAAATCATCCATTGCGTTGTCTTCGACAAGGTAGTTCACATCATCCATTCTAGTCCGAGTATGTAATTCTTTCGAACTCCGTAAAATGATCGACTATGATTTTCCTTAGGCTGGTATAGAGAGTTTCAATGATCTATGTATCAAAAGTAATTATTTTTGCCACTTAAGGGAATAATTCTACGAGTCACCACCCCCAAGGTGTCCCGTTATGGAATCATGGCAATTATCTCCTCGCTACTTTGAAACCATGCACCATCCTACTCCATCATGGAATTGTTGCCTACGAAATTGAACCTCCGTCATATCCTTCTTCCATCCCTCCTGATGTGTGTTTTGTGTCTCATTTCAAGAGATGTTTCAACGTCTCACTCCATGAGTTGATATTGAGTTGCTCGATCTTGAGAAGATCGATTCCTGTAGAGTTTCTTTCTGTCGTCACTGTGTTGGGAAAAGATCTCGAAAGCAAGGATGTCAAGATCAACATGATGCAAGCAATCAACGTTCTTATGAAGTGCAATCTGGAACATGAAGATCGTGTTGGCTTTGTGTCCCCTCTATCTTCTTACCTCACGTCTTGAATCTTAGGACGAGATTCTTGTTTAGTGGGGGTGAGTTGTCACAACCCTAGAATTTGATTGCAAATAGTTGCACAAGCATCCATGCATCATGTCTAAATTTTTGAAACTTGAAATGGGGGTTGTCCATACCCTATCACCAAAGTAATTGAAATAGGTTTAACCTAAAATATTTTCATTGAACCCAAAATAGCCTTAAAATGTTCATTATTTATGGAAAAGGGTGAAAACCTTAACTAGAGATGATTCACATTTTTCTATGGCGTTTATAGTCTTTGATTTAATCCAATAAGTATTTGCATTGGAGTTATAAATTCCTGTAATTATATTTTTAGCTCCAATAATTTTGAAACATTTTGTGGGTCCCTGGAATTACCCATTTCAACTCCCACAATAATTTTCAGAAGCAGAAAAATTGGTCTGGTTTGAAAGACAAATTCAAAATAGATTGAAATATTAGAAAACAGAAACAAAAGAGAAAATAGAGAGAGAACTTACCTAGCTTACCTGTAGCCCACCTGGCCTGGCACTGCTGGCCCATCCACTAGGCCCCCACGGTCTTCAACCACCTGCCAGTATGCAGGAGGGAGTGTGCCCGCCATCCGCGCACACGCGCGCGCCACCTCCTGCTTGGTTGGCCTCCCCGACCCCTCTGGACGACGCCATGCGCCACCGCGGTCCCTCTCGCCCGTCGCTCGTCCCCTCCTCTAGCCCCCTCTCTCTCGCCGCCGAGCGCCGCTCGAGCATAGCCGTTGCCGCCACTCACTGTTGCCGTAGCCACCGCCTCCCCCTCGCCTCTCCGACATACACATGAGCCCCTCCATTGAGCATCTCGTCTCTAATCCGAAGGAAATGATGTCGGACGGCCTGCATCGCCGCCATCGAGCCGTCTCCTTCACGCACGGCCGCCGGACACCACTCGTCGATTCATCAACTCCGATGCCTCCCCCAGCCCACTGATCTGCGCATCGACCCCCAGTGAACTCCGTCGTAGTTTCCCCCTACTCCCCTGGTTGCGCTCGTCCGCTAACTGACCTCGCTGTCCTGCCCGCAAGCTCCGGCCGCCGCGTTTGTCATCGCCGTCATTATGGTGGAGCAACATCATGTTTGAGCACGTGGTCGAGCTCCTGCTGACACGTAGCTACCGCATGTGCTCTCCGTTCGCTCGAACGTGAGCTGCAGCCCCGCACCCGCGCTGTCCCGTGCTCCAGCCGCCGCCAAACCTCGACGCCGTCGACTGCTCCAGCATCCCCATGGCCAGATAAGACCACCATCCGAAGCGCCTCATCGCGCTGGTAATGTAGAGCCCAAGAGCGTGAGCTCTCATGGCCGGAATCTCCCGACCGGTGAGCACCGCCATGCTGTGCTTAGCGCCGACGTTTAGCCGCCGATGTGGGCATCATTAGTGGCTAAGGCCCCACTAATTAACCCCTCCAGTGACACCGACAACTGGGCCCCACGCCTAATTAACTACGGGTTTATTTTCTATTTAGATTAGTTTATAACCCAGTGCGACCGACGCGTCAGAGTTGACTATGCTGACGTGTCCGTTGACCCGACCCCACCTGTCTGTGACCCTAGGAAGCACTGAGTCAGTGAGTAGTGGGCCCAACTGGTCAGGTTTGACCTGGACCGGCTTATGTTGACTTGTTGATGTCACACCAATGTCATGTTGGCACAGTAACTATTTCTAGAATTTAAATAAATCTAAATGATTTATTTATTTTTAGAAATTTGCCTAAACTTCCAAAAATCATAGAAAATAAACCGTAACTCCAATGGAAATAATTTATATATGAAAAATGATCAGAAAAATCCAATCTTTCCATATGTACCTTTTTCATGCATGTTGGAACAACCTAAAGTTGCTGAATTGGACAAAAAAAATAAATGGCATTTGAATTTCACATATGGAGTTTGAATTTGAACCTTGGGTTCGAACCAATTTAATTTAAATTGTTGCTAGTTGCGTTAGCTCAAACACACCCATTTTTCCATGTCATGATCATGCATCATATTGTGCATTGCATTGATTGTGTTCCTTCGTTTTTGCTGGTGGTTGTTCCCCCTCAGTAGACGTATGTTCCGACGATGAGTTCGATGACACCGATGAAGAACTATTGCTATCTTCAGAAGTGCCAGGCAAGCAAACCCCCATTGAGCATTCCGATACAATCCCATTCTCTCCCTCTTTCTCTCTTTTACTGCATTAGGACAACAATGATTCAATTGTGACATGCTGCGGTAGTTGAACCCCTTTCCTCTGCATGACCAGTCTTTGCCATAGTAAATAGTTGAAACCCACGAGCATGAGTAGGAGTTGTTTGAGCCATGATGTGCCTACTCATTCATTCTTGCTTGTTATGCCTGCTATGCTTATAGTTGTGTCAGGTCTGATTCATCTGGGATGGATTGGAATGGTGTGAATATGTCCTACTGTGTGAGAGTTAAGTGTCTTGACCCGTTTTGGTCAATTTGGTGATGAGAGGCCATGTTGGAAAACATGGTGGATTGTCTTGTTATACAACTCACAGGAATTGAGTTCCGTGCTTATCAGAGCCTAACTTATGGTTACACGGACATTTGTGGTCATGTGTGCGGGCAGGTGACGCATGACGTATGTGTTTGGGTGACACACTACATGGCACAGTGTCCGGGCTGGACGTAGATACATGTTCCAAGAGGGAACGTTGCTGATAGGACGGGGACGGATTCCTTTGAGTCAGGGTTAACATGATCTATTCAAATAGCCGTGACCGTGGTAAAGTACTACTGGGTTGCTTATACAGTTCATAGACAAGTGAAAGTGGATACTCTAAAATGCGCAAGATAAGCGTGAGTGCTATGGATGGCCCTCTCGTAGGGATACGGGAACAGATCCATAGTGGTGTATTGATATGGTGAATATGTGGACTCGTGTGCGCCAACTCAAAAGAGTTACCAGCAGTCACAGTTCAGGATAGCCACTGAGTCAAAGTTGGCTTGCTGCAGGTAAACTCCACCACCCCTTTGTTGATACTGATGCATATGTAGCTAGTTCTGATGTAAGTCTTGCTGGGTACTTTTGTACTCACGTTTTCTTAATTTATGTTTTTGCAGGGAGAATTCAGTCTCACTAGTAGTTATGGCTGGACTTCGACGTTTAGCTTGTTACCTCAGCTATGATCTTGTACCCTTGGGAGGGTCGTGTAGATAGTCAGGCTTCTCAGCCTTTTTCATTTGTAGTTGTCTGTGCTCAGACATGTTATGCTTCCGTTGCCTGTATGCTCTGTATGTTGGGTCATGTGACCCATGTTTGTAATATCTGACTCCTCGTAGCCTATTAAATAAATACTTTGAGTTGTAGAGTTTTGTTGTGATGCCATGTTGTATTTGCACATATCGAGCATATTGTGTGTATGATTTTGAAATGCTTGGTATGTGTGGGATCCGACAACCTAGTTGTTTATTCTTGTTAGCCTCTCTTATGGAGAAGTGTCTCGTCGTGCTTTCACTGAGCCGTGGTAGCATGCTACTGCTCCGAAACACTTAGGTTGGCCGACATGTGTCCTTCTTCATTCTCGTGTCTGTCCCTTCGGGGAAATGTCGCACGTTGTTCCTTTAAGTCCTTGTAGCTTGCTACGACTTGGGTTCATAAGTTGATGATCGACACGTTCGTTGCTGGGTCATGTATGCCTGTCCCTGTGAATTATTGCCACCTTGGGTTTACGACTAGTCATGTCGGCCCAGGTTCTATGTCGTATGGATGCTAGCGACACTATCATATACATGAGCCAAAAGGCGGAAATGGTCCCGGGCTAGGTAAGGTGGCACCCGTGGGAATACCGTGCATGAGGCAGCAAAGTGATATGATGTGTTACATGCTAGATTGGTCTGACTGAGGATCGGGGTCCTGACAACCAGAGGCGCTCGATCAATTCAACTAAATTATATCTGACAGTCCATATTACATCATCTACATCTATACTACTAATAATCTATATCTATACCTATACTACTAATAAAATAGCAAACATGAATTATCCAACAGACACACCTCAAAGTGTACACAAGATTACTAGAGGAGTTCGATCAATCCAACTAAATCACATCTGACAGACAATATTACATCAATGGTCAGCCACACAAACGAATGGTCCATATTAAATGTTCTACCAGGGTAGACTGCCCTGCGCAGCCGTTTGTCCTCAATTATCATGATTAAGGGATTTTTTATCCTGTAATTTTCTCTCTTCCCTCATAACAAGTTGTCTCTCCTGTTCTGCTGCCCCACAGATCCGAGCGCAGATCGCATCCCCTGCCCGCCGTTCCTCCTCTGCTGGATGCTGCCGCGAACGCGGATCGACGTCTTCGCTTCCCGCTCCTCTTCTACTCCCACGGGTGCTAACAGGGGACTCCGTCACTGGCGTCCACTCCTCCTCTACTTCCACAGGGACGCGAGCACTGGTCGCCATGGTTGCTTCCCACTCTCCTCTGCTGCCCCATGGATGTGAGCGCGAGGCGTCATTGCCGCGTGCCGCTCTCCTCTGCTGACCCACATATGCGAGCGCGGGTTGCCGCTGTCGCCACATTGAGGCACTTGCCACCAAGCCATAGAACTTTGATCTGGAACGAAGTTTGACCAGATTTTTCTTTACCTTAACATCAAGCCCCCTGTTGGGTGTAGGAAGTATCTCACGGGAAACAAACCTTGGTGGCTTATACTCTGTAGCAAGTAAAGCAATCTGGTTTCATGAAACACCAACTATCCCCACATATTCAATTATTAAGAGTACCATATTTGGAAGAATCTGCACTTGCGACAACAAAATTAATAATGACCAAAATGATGGACACCAGACAAAGCTCATGGGCAGATTCCTCATGGCAGATTTAGGTCAAAATTCACAAATACAAAGAGTAGCAAAAACCATGACTACAATGGTACTCCTATTTCTTAATAAACTGAGTACACATAAATACAATGGCCTGTAATATATAGTTTATGTGCTTTGCATGAAACTGAATGCATGGCAGTGAACATATCTCTAATCTGTTCTGTTATACAAGCACATAATTGGGAGGACTGACATCCACCTTCGGTAAATGAAAGAATTAGCAACATAATTTAGGAGATGCCTATCTTTTGTAGCATGGAAATCAGATAGTCAACAAGTTCTGGATTAACAAGACCCTGAGCATGCCTTTTCCCTTATCAGAAAAAGTGACATCCCAATTGATAATAGGAAAAGGTAGACAACATCCAAAAAAGGTAGGCTCAGCTCCTCCACTCATGCTTCTCTGAATTTCTACTTGCTAAATCCAGTACACGCTTCTCTGGATTTCTACAACCTAAGTTCAGTACATCCTTCTCTGAATGTTGGCCTACCAATTTGTATGTATTGCAGTCTTAAGAGTAATGTATGCAGTTCATTTGTCCCAATGGATTACCACATTTTTATGTTAGGTTTAGGCCATTTCAATGAAAGGATTGTACAAAATCTCAGAATGGGGTTATCAAGCATCACCATCAGAGGAGGCTAAGCGGAGAAGTACAAACTCTTAAAAAGGCGGCAAGCAAAGAGAACGTACCTCAGAATGGGGTTGCTTGCTATTAAGAAAGCGAGGTGCGCTTGGTGTGTATACATCATCCAGTGAATCCAAGCTAGCTTTCCTTCACATATGCACAAGAAGATTTCACACAAAAATAGCAATCAAGGAACATTTCACAATCACAATTAGACTAAGCAAGGAAGATGTACCTACACTATAGCTCAAACACTAGAACCCAGCTTCATGTTGTGCATGTCCCATAGTTGTTTCTGTAAGAGCTAAACCTGGGTGCATTTTGAGTTACAGAAACTATGCAAATGCTTGTTGATTGCCTCAAGATTTGGAAAGTTTTCTACTCCCTCTGTCCCATAATATAAGATGTTATTACATCCAATATGTGTGTATATAGGATGTAATACTATCTTAGATTATGGGACAAAGGGAGTACTTCAGAACTACATACTGCTAGCAACCGGATATACAATTCATACTAATTCACATCAGTGTCTTGCGTTAAACCAGTTCAGATAGACAACATTGCATCTTGTTAGAAATGAGAACATAAATTAGCTATAGCATCCAGATTTACATGTAAGAATGTTCAGACCAAGCAAGACTAATCAAATATGCCTTATTGATATGGCATTATATAGAGATATTATGTACTACAAAGACTACAATTGATTACATAAACTACATATTGGTATGGTACATAGAGATATTATTCATTGTGAATAAACTACAAATAAGTACCAGCTTAAGACTGCAAATACCAGTGTAAAAGAGCAGTTTCCACAGCCTATAAAATTACATGAGCAATTGATTACACACAAACATTTTGCTGCTTCGATCACAATTATGCACAATAGCTAAAGCGGCCAAGGCATGGGCTTCCGGCGGTCGTAGCGCGAGGCGTGGGGCTGTGGCTATGGCGGCGGCGTCGAGACATAGACAGCACCATCGGATAGAGCCGAACCAAGGAGAGGGGATGGCGAAATACTTGTCACGGTAAAGGTGAGGAGGGCGTCGACCATCCACTCTAGAGCATGTCATACTTGGCCACATGGTGAGGCTCGCGAGATGCCCAACCCGTCGGAGCATGGCATCTTTCCCGGTCCCCAGCGCTCGCTCAGACTCCACGTCTTGCCCTGCGTGAGGAGGAGTTAGGCGCTGTCTGTGTCTAGAAGTATTGTCCCTCTGTACCACATGACCACAGAAGCGATTTTGGTACACTGAAAGTGCAGCAACAAACAATATCTATGCCATTGCACATGGAAGTGGACCTTTATTAGAGAACAAATAGGGTACCATGTTGCTAAATGTTCTGTTTTTTAATTGTTGCTTCAAACTAGGATTGAATTGTTTTTTAACTAAAAATAATATATTTTCATGCTTTGTCGATTTTAAAAATTGTCGTGTGTGTTAATCGTACATTTTTTGACGGGTAATAGACTATATTTCTCATATAATGGTCATATATCATTTACAATGAGATGAGAAATAAGGTCCAGGATCGAATCTTCCCATGAACTAGAAGATCGACTACTATAAAGATTTGCTAGAGAACCAGCAACTTGGTTTGCTTTGTGGAAGCAATTCTTAAAGTTTATTTTGGTCAAGTCCGTCGCAAATTGCTTACACTCCGTAATTACTGCCACATCCAGATCCAAATTATCATCCATCAATTGTACTGATTCTACCACAAACATGCAGTCCAACTATTTCCATGCTTTTTCTACCAATATTTTCTACAAGAAACATGCCATTTCTAATAGTAGTTTTCTCTGTTGAATCATTATGCTTACACCGTAGGCCCATAATCCCCTATTTAGGTGAAAAAGAACTAATAAAAGTCAACTCAACAAAAATTAAATAGATTTCAAAAGAACTGCATTATATTTGAGAGATGTGTGTTGCACGTGCACGCTTACTAGTAGAGTAAAATTGTTCATCAATCTATATCTATACTACTAATAAAAGAGCAAACATGAATTACCCAACAGACATACCACAAAGTGTACACAGGATTACTAGAGGCATTCGATCAATCCAACTAAAACACATCTGACAGTCCATATTACATCAATGGTCAGCCACACAAATGAATGATCCAGATTAAATGTTCTGCTGGGGCAGACTGCCCTGTGATACGTCCATTTTGCATCATGCTTTTATATCAATATTTATTGCATTATGGGCTGTTATTACACATTATGTCACAATACTTATGCCTATTCTCTCTTATTTTACAAGGTTTACATGAAGAGGGAGAATGCCGGCAACTGGAATTCTGGGCTGGAAAAGGAGCAAATATTAGAGACCTATTATGCACAACTCCAAAAGTCCTGCAACTTCAGGGAGGCACATTTTGGAATATATAAAAAACACTGGAGAAAGAATCAACCACAGGGTGCCCTACCCCCTGGGCCCGTCCCCTTCCTCATGGGCCCCCTGGCAGGCCTCCGGTGCCCATCTTCTGCTATATGAGGTCTTTCACCCTGGAAAAAAATCATAAGCAAGCTCACGGGACGAAACTCTGCTGCCACGAGGCGGAACCTTGGCGGAACAAATCTAGGGCTCCGGCAGAGCTGTTCTGCCGGGGAAACATCCTTCTGGGAGGGGGGAAATCATCACCATCGTCATCACCATCGATCCTCTCATCGGGAGGAGGTCAATCTCCATCAACATATTCACCAGCACCATCTCCTCTCAAACCCTAGTTCATCTCTTGTATCCAATATTTGTCCCAAAACCTCAGATTGGTACATGCACTACAAAAAAATACACTTCCGTGATGATACGTGTTTGTCACAATAGGTCACTTTTTTTGTCATGCATGTACATCCATGACAAATTTATGACAGAATCAAGATAGTCATACCTGTGCTGTCGTAGAAGTGTTCCATGACATTACCAAAATTATCATCACGGAAGTGTCCACTTCCATGACGATAAATCGCGCGTCACAGAAGTGCTTTCGTCAAGGGTGACCGACACGTGGCATCCACCATAACAGAACACCGTTAAGCTATCGGGTCGGGTTTTGGATCCGAAAACCCGTTAACAGCCCCGACCAATGGGGATTTTCCATGTGTAAAATCATCATTGGCTGGAGGAAACATGTGTCGGCTCATCATCGGGACAGATGTCATCCACTCACTGGACAGAACGCGCCTATGATACATTGATACATGGCACGGCCCAACAAGTTTAAATGGGCCGGCCCAACTAAAGGCCCACAAGATTTTGCGGACCATAATGGGCCGGCCCAGCTAAAGGCCCACGAGATTTTGCGGACCATAATGGGCTGGCCCAGCTAAAGGCCCACAAGATTTTGTGGGCCATAATGGGCCGGCCCAGGTAAAGGCCGACAAGATTTTTGTGTGCCATAATGGGCCGGCCCAGGTAAAGGCCCACAAGATTCTTGCGGATCATAATGGGCCGCCCAGCTAAAGGCCCACGAGATTTCGCCAACATTAATGGGCCGGCCCAGCTGTAGGCCCACAAGATTTTGAGGACCCTAGTAGGTCGGCCCATTAACTGCCTGCCATGTTTTGGGCCAAATGCCGGCCCATATTTGATCCGGTCCATTATTGGCCTGCCACGCTCCGGGCGTAATAGTGGCCCATATGAGATCCGGCCCGTTAAAGGCCTACCACGTTCTGGGCCAAATTACGGCCCAGATCAGGTCCAGCCCTTTAAGAGGCTTTGGGCTCAATTATGGCCCATATCAGATTCGGCCCGTCAACTGGACACTATGCTTTTGGGCCTACTTGCTAAAGGCTCACTTAGTAATTCGGCCTGATATTAGTTTTGCCCTGTTAAGGGCCCGTTTAACATTTCGGCCCTATATTAATTTCAGCCTGTTAAAAGCCCATCATATAGTTGGGCCTAACTACGGCCGGGTTTGCATCCTGCCAGCTCGCAGCCGATATCTGATTGGGCCAAACAAGGACCGAGACAATTTTTTGGCCAGTTAAAAGCCCGTGATTTGATTCGCACAATCATGGGCTGGGGTTCATTTCGGGCTGCTGCCGGGCCGTGAGCTGTTCGGCACGTTTCAGGCCCAACCTACATCGTGATTGCATGACGGCCCGATTATGTACCGTAATTTTACAGTTTGGCCGGTTTACTGCGAAGACATGATATATATACAGTAAAATAACTGCAGCATCGTGAATAAGAAAAAACCTAGACTATAGAATAAAGAAATTACGGCATATTACATCCACTGGGCATCAAAGTTTGCCACTATGATAATAAAGCACAAGCAGACAACAGATTACATACACTGGGCATCAAAGATCGCCACCAGTGCAAATAAACACGCCGACAAAATAATATGCAAAACCCAGAGCACTTCAATAGAGTTCAGGAAAGGTTAGCCCTGCTGGGGAGCTGCAGCGCAAGCAGCTAAGCAAGATGATGTGACTGCGCTTGTTCATCACTTATATCTTCCTCACTCTGAAAGATAAACAAGCAGACAGATGACAGGTTTTGCACATAAAAGTATCAGTGCTGACAATTCATCACATTTCTTACTAACGAATAAAGTGACACACTTTAAATTTGCATTAACACAATATGGTATTGTTCAGGTCAAGACATGGCAGGAAATGACATTGTGAAGGAGTTGGCAGCTTCGCGACACCACTGGATTACATATCAAGAACTCATAAGTCTCAATGGTTAGTGTGCTGTCAATTTATACCATTTCAGATTGGCAAGTAAAGAGACGGTTTAAATAATAGTAGAATGATATGACATTGTTCATAGTTAAGACATTGCAGAATATGACATTGTGCTGTAGTGGGTAGGTTCACCACACCACTGGATTACGGATGAAGAACAGAAGCATACATGCAGTGCAAAAGAAGATCACTTGCTCTGTATAGTTTAATTTACATGGTATGAAGAAGGAACTTGGTTGTACAACTGAAAACTTAAATTGAGAAAGGACAAACTTTTGTTTATGAACTACATATAATAAACTTTAAACAAGCAATTTGATGCAAACACCAAAAATAAACAGCTGTTGCAGTCATGCCTAACCAAATATATACAACAAAGTTTGAAGGCTTGAGATGGACAAACTTACATTATTGGTGAAGACGGGCTCTATAAAGGCCTTGTCCATGATGATGGGGGGGGGGCAATTCAAGAAGTTTACCACATAATCTTCTTCAAAAGCATTGCCTTTATTCTACATTTTGTTAAGAGTAAATATAGATGTGATAATATACGAAAAATGGAGAATATTTAAGATAAGGTTAAGAGTGATGCTACATAACCAAGTAGCTATAAATGTAAGTGCAGCGATACAGGCAAAAGGTACAGCCAAGAGCAATGCACAGCTAAACCTCTTCAGTACCAACCTTATGGTAGGAGTAAATATAGATCTGATGTGTAGAAAATGGAGGGCAAAGGAAAATAAGCTGCAGAGTGATGGTACATGAACAACTACCTGTCATTATAAGTACACTGATAAAGGACAACATGTACTTACAAGAACAATGCAGAGCTAAAAAAAACATTGGCATTGGATATATTCTACACTAATGTAACCATTCATACAGATCAGATAATTTGGAGCGAACAATTGATAAGCAAGCTATCATGCATACTGCTGTCACATAATGAACCAGGTATGTATGCAAGTACAGTGATACAGGACAACAGGTACTAACAAGAGCAAAGCAGCGAGCAGCATACTTGCGATATCCTGTCATTCTTGTCAAACCGGAATTCTTCTTCGAGCAGATTTCCTGCAAAAAAGATCCGTAAGGCACATGCGGAAAAGTAGAAGTTGAAATTGCCATGTGATTTCATAGACAGTACCTCGTCCTGGGAATGAGACCAGTGCATAACAAGGTTTTTCCATTCAATGTCTTCTAAATTTAGCACGGGAGACTTCACTAGAAATTCGTCTATAGACTTGCCATCAAAGTGTGATTTCCTTAGGTAACACCGATACTGCTACAATGCTTCCTTGAAAAGCATAAGCAAGCTTTGCTCGGCATGACTATCCAGATTGACCCTCGCCTAGTTACAACAATGTAATGTAAATCATTGATGTGTTCAATCAGCAGAAAACAGGAAAATAATAACCATGAATAATAGCACTTACACGTAAGTTGGACAGGAAGATGTGAAAATGGTGTTTGTCTTCACAATAATCTTCCCATGATGGGAATATATGCACGTAGTCCCTAACAACATTGAAAGCATTGTCTTTTAAACTGGGAATAAATGGAATGGGGTTCCAATCTGCAGGAATTGGCCGTCTCTGCAGTTGGGATAGGTCTTCGGCCGGTGGACTTGCTGTACTTTTTGCTGGAGTAGGATTTTTCTATGGTACAGCTGGTGCTATGGCAAATGAAATCGGTATACCTTTTGCTGGAGTGTAGGTCCTGTGTGGTGGGGCTAGTGGTGTGTCCAGTGAAGTATGGGTACAGTCTGCTGGAGTCGGTCCTACGTTTTGTGTCACTGGTTGTACAACCAATATAAGTGGGGTGCTGTCTGATTTCTCCAGCACCACCACGTTTTTCAAGGACTTTGCTGGTGCTCCTTCAGGTTCGGCAATCACCCTCTTCCTTTTTGATGTATGATGCACAAGAACAACATTTGAGTGGAAAAACATGGTATGATGACAGATGAAATATGTATTGATAATGGATGGGCATGGCATCTCGACATATATGATGAGTAAACTAAGCAGATGGAGGTGCAACAAAGTAGAAGAAATGCAAGACAACATATACAAGATACGCGCAATCAATAAAACCTTGCCAAATTAGAACATGCACCTTGATGGGTGAACAAGACAGGCCATCTGCCTTTGACTCCTCAAGGTTAGAATAGTCATTAGGATGATATTCCAAACAAGAATCAACAGGTGGGGAGCGTACGAGTTTCATTGCTTCCAGAATGGCACTCAATGCCTTGCTGCCAATTTTGTAATTCATTGCAGTGTTCCACAATATTATTCTGATGCGCAGATTCTGATATTCACTGTAATTGCGTATAATATCGGAGAACCATGAAACATAAATAGTTGTGAGATTATCTTTGTAATGCAGATGATATTCTAATATAGGGGCGCCCCTGTAAACACTTGTGTGCTATCACTGGATTCTGATGAGAGAGCTCATGTGTGCTATAATATGGTGCATGCATTTATATAATCTGGCACAAGCACACAAAAAATAGGCTCCAGAAGTAAGGATAGCTGGCAGATGATAGGTTCATAATATACTGTATAGAGAGTTTATTGCCAAACCATGATAACAAGAGCACACAACAACTAGGCTATATAAATTGGGAAAGTGGAACTGGCTGGAAATTATGGTGTTGTATTGCTGCTAGTAATTGAAAGCCTATCGATCATGAACAGGCTAGCTCTATCAGTTGTTGACTGTAGATGTCCCCGCTCCCCTTCCTGACAAGGAACATACTATGCTTCCCATACAGAACACCGCACGAGCCGCCGGCCGAACCACCGTCCCCACCGCCTGTGTTCCTCCGCCACCCCACCCCGCCCCCACCCGCGTCGAGTTTTCTTTGTTCGACAAGGCCCCACCACCGCCCCCCACAACCACCGTCCCCACCCGAGCCCCTTCGATCGCACCGGCGAACTCCGGCGAGCTCTGAAAAATCGACTGACCCAATTTTGAAATTTAGTCTACTGTGATTTAACTAGTGTGGAATATAAAAGGGGAAAACCATAAGCATTGCGAGTATGGTGTTGAGCGTGCCATGGCGGGTCTGAAGGTGCAAACGGGACAAAGGCAACTTCACAACCAAGACAAGAAATCAGAGTAAAGCAGTGGCGATCTATTTTCTTGTTGCGATAAATAAGTTGAGAAGATACGAAAGATGTCACAGCCCTAGAGTTTGATTGCAATTAGTTTCATAAGCATCCTTGCATCATGTCTATATTTGTTTGAAACTTGAAATGGGGATCGCCTAAACCCTAGCATCAAAGGAATTCACTAGGTTCAACTAAAATATTTTCAGTAAATCCACATGGCTTTCAAAAATGTTCATCATTTTTGGAAAATGCTAGAAACAGTAACCAGAGGTGATGCACATTTTTCCATGACATATTTGGGCTCTGAATTAAATCATACTCTATTTGAATTTGGGCACTTAAATACTATAAAATATTTAAAATGTCCAAATAATCCTAAACTGAAATGTTCCATGTTGGATATATTCCAAACACTGGCCATGCGCAGTTTGGTGATTTTTGAGTGTGCCTAAGTATTTTTAATAAAGCCAAACACAATTACAGAAAATAGAAAAGAGAAATAAAAATAGGAAAAGAACAGAGGCTCACCTGGGACTTACCTGGCGCCCTCCAAAGCCCACCTGGCCGGCCCAGTTGGCCAGCCGAGCCCACCAGCGCCACCGTCATCAAGCTCCTGCCAGGAGGACGCGCGCGTGTGGTCGCCGCGCGTGGGCACGCGGCCAGGCCACCTCCTCTCTGCCTGCTTGCCCGGACACCTCTGGGAGATGCCACGCGCCAGCCCCTGACACTCTCACTCTCTCTCGTGCTTCTCCCCTCTTCCGCTCTCTCTCCCTCTCGCGCCCGAGCGCAACCGCCGCCGCCGCTCATCGTTGTCGCGGCCACCGCCTCCTCCTCGCCCCTCTGATGTGCCCGAGACCTCCGCCACATCGTCGTCATCCTCTCCACCGAGCCATGTGAGCCGGGAGACCTCACAGCACCGCCATCGGCATCGTCTCCAAGCTTCGGCACCGGCACCATCTCCGACGATTCGCTGGCCATGGCACGTCCCCGCCCTCCTCATCGCCTCTGCTGGAACCGGGGTGAGCCCTTCTCCGTTCCGCCTCTATTCTCGACGCCCCGCACGTCCTCCACCACTAGAGGCGCCGTGCGCGAAGCTCGCTGCCGCACGACCATGTCGCCGCCGTCGTTCTGCCTAGCATACGCCGCATCCGAGCTCGTAGACGAGCTCCAAGAGGACCCAGGAGGCTGTGGGACACCTCATATAGCTTCCCCGTGCCCTGGAGTCGTGCGCCCGCTCGAGCCGAGCTCCGGCCGCCGCCGCGAGCTCTGTTCCGGCAAGCTCCGGCACCCCTGCAGCCACCCACCTGCCTCTCTGGATGCGGAAGAGCACGGGCTACGCCCCGGTGGTCTCCGCGCGTCCGGCCACCGCCGGTCGCGCTTCTCCAACAAGTTTTTGCCGCAGTTTTGGTCACCGCCGGCCAAACTCCGGCGAGGGCCGACATGGCCTCGCCATTAGCACTAACCCCGCCAGCTGGACCACCATTATATGCTAACAGCGGGCCCCGCAGCGGGTCAAAGCCATAGTCAACGCGGGATTAGTTTCTGTCTCACTGACATGTGGGCCCCAAGCCACTAACTAAACTAGGATTAGCATTAGTTTAACACTAACTCTAGTTAGTTAACTAACTACTGACCAGTGGGCCCTACTGGTCAGGTTTGACCTGGAGGCGCCCATCTGACCAGCTGACGTCACAATGACGCAGTGCTGATGCAATAACTCATATTCTTGATTGATTCTTATTCAGGAAATTCCAGAAAATTGCCTAAACTTCTAAAAATCATAGAAAATAATCTATAACTCAGAATGAAATAAATTATATACGAAAAATTATCAGAAAAATCCAATCTATCCATTTATGCTACTTTCATGCATGTTCAACCAACTTATACCCCCTGTATAAGTGAAAACATGATAACGGCATTTTAAATACCCCTTATGGAGTTTGCATATGAACCCTTGGTTCATATGGACTTCATTTAAATTGTTGCTAGATGCATTAGTACAAATCATAGCATATTTCCATGTCATGATCATGCATCATATTGCCGCATTTGCATTGATTGTGTTCTTTCTGTGTTTGCCGATGGTTGTCCCCTCTCGATAGACGTGTTCCGACGATGAGTTCGATGACACCGATGAAGAGCTATATTATCTTCAGAAGTGCCAGGCAAGCAAAACCCCCTTGTTCATTCCGATACAATCCCACTCTCTCGCTCCTGCTCTCTTTTACTGCATTAGGACAACAACGATTCAACTATTACATGCTGCGGTAGTTGAACCCCTTTCCTCTGCATGACCTGTCATTGCCACAGTAAATAGATAAAACCCACTAGCATAGGTAGGAGTTGTTTGAGCCCTGATGTGCCTACTCATTCATGCTTGTTTTTCATGCCTGCTATTGCATAGAGTTGTGTCGGGTCTGATTCATCGGGAATGAAGTGGAATGGTGATGAATATGTCCTACTATGTGTGAGCTAAGTGTGTGAACACGATTTGGTAAAGGTAGCGGTGAGAGGCCATGTAGGAGTACATGGTGGGTTGTCTCATTGAAACCGTTCTTAGGAACTGAGTTCTGTGTCTGTGATCCATGAACAACTACTACCACTCATTGGGATCCTTAATTGACCCTCTCGGCTTCTTAATCACCCTAGTACTCTGTCCAGGAGTTGCAATTAGTTTCTGGTGTTTGTAGGTTATGTGTTGGCGGCTGTGCGTAGCGCTGGCCCTAGGGGTGGGCTATGATGCGGCAGATACACCATGGCACGGTGTACCGGGTGCCCGTTTGGTGTCTCGAGAACCCTGTTCACATCGTTCGGGGCCGTATGTGGAAACCTCGGCTGGACTCCCTGCGGATGGAACCTGGATAGGCGATAAACTTGGACTAAATACTCGAGTGTTTAGGTAGGCCGTGGCCCACACCCTGTTGGGCTCCGCGTGAAAGGTCAGCGTCGCCCTGGAGCTAGTTGGGGCTCAAATAGCCCTAAACTATCCAAGCATGAGGGTTTAAATTGGAGCAAGTTGCACCGAACCCACCAAAAAAAACTATCCCACCCAAGAGGTGCTAACTGGAGATAGTTCTCATTGGGACCACTGAAAAATCACTTTTCTCTCTCCATGAAGTGCATTTATTGTCAATCTAACCCTGTCACCCAAACACCTCTTTGGCTACAGTTAGTTCAGGGTTAGTCATGAGTTAGTCTAACCTCTAGCTAAGTTAGAGTATCAAACAGGAGCAGTATAGGACATGCAAGTTGCTCAAAGCATACAGGCAAATTCGTACGTGAAAGGATTTTTTTTCTTTTGAAAACGGAATGTGAAAGGAATTTTTTTAGAATGCTCTTGGCATGTCGCTAACATGTGATAGTTAACCGACCTCAATAGACACAGAAACGCCAGCCCGCCGCACTTTGATAGAGACGAGGAGGGAGAAGCGATACAGGCTGCTGGATTACTAGAGATAGGTGTCGCACGGATCCAAGAAATATGGTGATAGCATGGGTATAGCCATGTACTAGTATGATGTAACTACACTGGGCTGCGCCGGTGTTTCGTACTCTTCCAGTCCACTGTGGAGTATGATTGGTTAATTTTATATCGGATGAATAATATTTTTATGAAGAGGTTGGAGCTTTGTATACGTGGTCATACAAGTGTTGCAGAGCTCCACCACGAGGTTCCTTGCTCCTTCTCGGTCGTCCGGAATCTATGTTCTTCCACTCTATTTTTTTACGTGAGCTTTGTTCATCCTTTTGCCAACACGCGAGACATCTAGCATCAAGGTGCACGTGTTATGCAAGGATCGTTCCATCTATATGAAGAACACGTGGGACTGGAACTACGAGACGAACATGTACCCAGGAGTGGACGTACGAACCTGAGTAATGTAGCGCAGTAAGTGAAGTAGAAAGGCACAAATGGTATGAACATGCGTGGCATATAGGGTGTGTTTGGTTGCGTTCTCGTCTCAGCATAGTTGTTCCCTCTTCATGCATGCTCAACTCAACACCCCTCTTCATGCTGCGTGCAGAAGGGTCCTCCGCGCCAGGGAGAGCGCGAAAGGAACCGCCCCGCGGCCGCCAATCCCCAGTGGCACGCGCCCGCGGTTCCCCGGCTCCGGCCTCACTATGTGGCGACGCGGCGAAGCGCGGGGTGGTGGAGGCGGCTTCTCGCCGGCGTCGGGTGTTCCTACTCCGTGCTCGATCCGTATGCGTGGGCAGTCGCATGCTGGTGGAGCTTCAAGAGTGAGACGTGTTACTCTCTATTTTCCTTCTCGTGCCCGTGCACTCCTGACCCCTCTCAAAAGTAACATCTGAATGTGCCCAGCGGTATGAATTTTAACTTTTACCAGTCAGATATTCCACCTGGATTCTTTTCCATTGATAATATCACCTCAACTCAAACAAGTCTGATAATCTCAGAAGCTCCGGCCATCTCCTCCCAGCTGATCGCATGTTACAGTGCGTTTTAGGGCCTGCCTCCTTAAGACAATAGCAAGAGCCAGTGCCGATCGAAGAGAGGAAGGGGGAAGGAAAGGTTTTACAGATTCCCGCCGTCAACCAATGGGCGCCTTTTCTCTTCTAATCCACTTCATCCTGGCCGTCGATTTATCGCAAGTACGCTCGAGTTCTTGATCGTTCGAGAAGTCCGTTGTGCTCTCGAAGTAGTAAGTTGCTGCACCCACCCTCAGCTCTACCCTTTAGCTCCCGCCTATTCCGACCTCTGCGATACTCTGTGTGCCAACTGTGTCTCTGAATGCGCACTCTAAATATTTAATGTGAATTTTACCTCCCGCCAAGAAGTGTTTTTTCTTCTTGAGTTCTTTGTCGATAGTAACTCTGTTCAAATCGTCAGATCTCCTTAGAAGAGGCCAATTAGTGGCGGGTCCGAACATCGTGTTAAATATGTGTGTATTCTTTGCTTTATCATGCGTCGTGTAAGCGACCTTTCTGAATTGTACTGGCTGATCCTAGGCTTGTCGTATCATTATCGTTTTTCCTGCCTGCACTTTCTCTTTTCTATGGGAATCGCGGTTGGTCCAGTATGGATATCGGTGACCTTTCAGTGCTCTCACGCACTTTTCATTTGGTAGCCTAGCTGTTCTGATGGTCACTCAGAACTAGTGTGTTATGAAGCTTGATGAGATAGACATTCGAGCAGGTATTGTGTCTTGCTTTGACTTTTGTATGCCTCATATCTTTATTGCGTGCATAATCTGTGTAAGGGTGTGTCATGAGATTCTAGCCATAGTGCTTGGGTTGCTGTTCTTTCATCATAGGCTCGTCTCGGATCGATGCAGTCTTTTGTGGTCATGATACTTTCAGCGATCGTGTCCTGATGTGCCACTATAAATCTGTACTTGTAGTCGCCGTGAGAATATTCTACTGATTGTATGGGTCATGATAGACCCATGTTTGTTTTATCTGGCTCTTCGAAGCCTAATGAATAAATACTTGAGTCGTAGATTTATGTTGTGATGCCATGTTGTATTTACACATATCGAGCATATTGTGTGTATGATTGAAATGCTTGGTATGTGTGGGATCCGACAATCTAGTTGTTTATCCTTGGCAGCCTCTCCTATGGGGAAATGTAGTCTAGTGCTTCCATGAGCCATAGTAGTCCGCTACAGCCCGGTTCACCGGAGTCCTACTAGCCCAGCACTACTACTCAGGACACTTGACTGGCCGGCATGTGTTTCACTTTGTTCCTGTGTCTGTCCCTTCGGGGAAATGTCACGCGGTTACATCCGGAGTCCTGCCTAGCCTGCTACAGCCCGGGTTCCCGCAATCCTGTTAGCCCAGTGCTATAGCCCGGATTTACACGCTGCTGACCGACATGCTCGATGTGATTCATGTATGCCTGTCCCCATAGGTTGGTGCCGCTTTGGGTTCACGACTAGCCATGTCGGCCCGGGTTATCTGTCATATAGATGCTAGCGACACTATCATATACGTGAGCCAAAAGGCGCAAATGGTCCCGGGCCATGGTAAGGCGACACCCGTGGGAATACCGTGCGTGAGGCCGCAAAGTGATATGAGGTGTTACCGGCTAGATCGATGTGACTTGGAATCGGGGTCCTGACAGTTTTGGTATCAGAGCCCAACTGCCTGTAGGATTACCAAGCCAAACTGGTCGAAGTTGTGTCTAGAAATGTTTTAGTTTTGTAAGGGAATTGATTGTGGAATGGAACGTATGGCTCTTTTTACTCCTTATACCTTATGCCTTCTGATCTGAGTCACCCTCTTCTCTTCTATGGGGATTAAGAACTAGGCTTGTCATCTTTCTATCAGGATCACGTGTTACTAATCCGTAGATTCATAGGATTGTTGGTCTCAAGCCTCAGTTCAGTTTCTACTACTCCAATGTGTTGTTAAATGGCCTCAGAACCCTGATATGATGTTGTTGAGTGGTTATGCCACCATTTTGCAGGATGTCTCAAATATTTTTGAGCATTTACAGCCGTTATGCTGTCCGAGTCATCCCAGGTCTCTACATAGTCTGATGCATTTGCAAATCCTTTCTTTCCATTCCCGATGTCCTTTTGGTCAGAATAAGCACACTAACCGGTGCGTTGAGGTACTCTATTGCCTCGGTATATATGTTGGGGCTATTATTATGACCCTAGGTGTTTTAGGGAGTCACCTAGTAATCTAGCCATGTTTTGTGTTCCAATGTGATGATTCTGGCCATCATTCTCGAAAGCATCCCATGATGCCACTTAGTTAGTAGGAATTCTATTCTTGGGTTTTTGAACCCGAGATTCACACTACTTACCTCGTGTTGAAAGTGTTTGCTAGTTCCTTTAGGATATTAGTAACCTTGCGATAGTCCTCGAGGTCCGTAGTACATCGTTCTTCCAATACCATGAACCAATATGGCAAGAGTTCTCTTGAACCAAAAGATCACAACAAGAGTGCTCTTGAGGAGTTCTCCATTCTGCATTGTGAATCTGCCAGTCCTACCTTTCTGCATGGATTATCTGGAAGAAATGTGTTGAGCTTTGTTCAACATACTAATCTATGCATCCACAACTCAGAAAGTGCTATGTTCCTTTGATTTGTCCCTCTTCGGTTGGATTCCGACCCTCGTGTATCAGTTGATAGTCAAGAGTATGCCGTGCATTTGTGCTCATCGATGCCTATTATTCTTGTGGTCCATCAAGCCATTCTATTCCGGAATGGCTAGGAGAAACAAACTCCAGTACCTCACCATATCTAGGAATGGGTCAAAGTAGTTGTATCCCCCAGATCAAAATGCCAATCCATCTTTTGTTCTGTTCTACCTTGGAGTGTTGCCCTCTTTATGTCAAGAATATCATAGGAATTGTACCATCTCTTATGAATTCTTGATGCAGTGATACTTCTCACCATCATCATTCATTCCTCGGTCATCGTGTTGTCATAACCGGAATGCCGACAAGTGAATCGTGATGTGTGAAATCAATACTCCGAGCAACTCATTGCTTGGTAGTAAATGGACAATATTCTCATTCTTAGCGTGATGGTTACTAAATCATCATTCTAAGATTGATCGTGCTACCTAGTCCTTATTTTCGGTGCACCCTTCGATCAATGAGATAGGATTTTGGAAATCCATCACTCTCTTGGTCCCATCGTCTTTCCCTGAAAAGCAAGAATGTTCTCGAGTTTAGTAACAAATCGGTGGTTCGTGATTTTCCAAATATCTTCTCGGAAGTATCACCAGGTTGTTTCCCGACTATTATGTTGAGCTCGTGATCAAGTTGGTTTTCTTGTAAGCCACCCTTTCTCCAAGAATCTGTGTCAGATACCCTGAGCTAGTTGGTTAAGCTAAACAACAACTTGGAGAGTTGGATGATAAAAGCTTGTTTGACTTAGTTCATGTTAAGGGATATCTTTTGTGCGTGTGTGTGTGTTGAAGAAAGATGATATCTACATTGATTGGTCCTCGTCATCAGTTGTTGGATCTATTGCCTTGTCAAGACTTTGACTTGAGTATGGGCTATCGTCAAGTCAAATCAGAACCAATGATTTTCGTAATGTTGTCTTAGTCGTGGTTGATCCCTCGAGCATACACCATTACATCTTTTGGTCTGACCAATGCTATCACCGTGTTCACATGATGGTCGAAGTCCAGTGATATGGAAAATTCTGATGAGTTGTTGTTGAGCCCATCAGCAGCATTTTGTCTCCCCCATGATTCATGTTGAACATCGACCTAGTGTTGAAAACCTTGTAAGGAATGCCTTCGTGTTCCGTTCATGAAGCTTATGCTTGGATGAAAGAAGTGACTTTCTCCAAGTTCACGTGCACTAGGTGTAAGTTGCCGCCATGAATTTGAGAAAGGTTTGTTTTGTTTCCCTTGGAATTATCCCAAATCAGTCATGCATATGTGCGAAGTATTCTATGGTTTGGTAGATTAATTACCTCCACTCCATATGTGTTCCTAGCACACCAAGCCACTGATTGGTTTGTTCAAGGAGAAGAAGTTTCTTCTTAGGAGCTAGACTTATGCAAGGACTTCGATATCCTCGTTGATGGTTCCCTCCTGAACTCGGTAGTGTTTCATTGTAAGACTACCAGGTGGCCATGCTTGTCTAGGACAACGTGTTCACATGCTTGTAGCAGAACTGGCTCATGTTTTGGAGCTTACTATCATAGTTCATTCCACGAGAATCTCGCAACGTCATCTCGTCGATTTGTGTTGCAAACCTTCATTTTTCTTTCTAGACTTAATGAGTCTGGAATATCCTGACACCAACCAGATCTGAATCTCAGGCAGATATGATGGTTGGAACATTCCCAACATTTGCATTTTGTTCCCAGCTTGCACCCCATCGTGCCAATTTTCCATGGGATACCCTTCTCAGCAGTTGCTGTCCAGGATCATCTTCAAAAGTGGTCCGGTCATGGGTCCCATCCATTTCCGGTGATAAGCAAAAGTCATCCATTGCGTTGTCTTCAACAAGGTAGTCCACATCATCCATTCAAATCCGGATATGCCATTCCTTTGAACTCCGCCAAACGATCGATTGTGATTGCCTCAGGCTGGTATAAAGAGTTTCAATGATCTAGATAGCAAAAGTAATTCTTTTTGCCACTTAAAGGAAAATTCTATGAGTCACCTCCCCTAAGGGGCCCCACTATGAAATCATGGCAATTATTTCATCACTACATTGAGATTTTGCCCCACCCTCGTCAGCGTGAGATTTTTGCCTACCCAGTAAAACCTTGTCATCTACCTCTTTCCATCATTCCTAGTGTGTGATTCGCGTCTCAGCTCGTGAGATGTATCTATGTCTCATTCCGTGAGTTAATCCTGAGCTGCTCGATCTTTGAGAAGATTGATCCTTCTAGAGTTTCTTTTCCCTCTCGTTGTCATGTTGGTAGGAGTTCCTGGAGCAAGACTTTGAGACAATGAAGGCGATCAAATCAACATTCCTATGGAGTGCACCCTGGATCGCGAAGATTGTGTTGGTCTTGTGTCCCTTTTGTCTTCTCACCTCACGTCCTGAATCTCGGGACGAGATTCCTATTTAGTGGGGGTGAGTTGTCACAGCCCTAGAGTTTGATTGCAATTAGTTTCATAAGCATCCTTGCATCATGTCTATATTTGTTTGAAACTTGAAATGGGGATCGCCTAAACCCTAGCATCAAAGGAATTCACTAGGTTCAACTAAAATATTTTCAGTAAATCCAAATGGCTTTCAAAAATGTTCATCATTTTTGGAAATGCTGGAGACAGTAACCAGAGGTGATGCACATTTTTCCATGACATATTTGGGCTCTGAATTAAATCATGCTCTATTTGAATTTGGGCACTTAAATACTATAAAATATTTAAAATGTCCAAATAATCCTAAACTGAAATGTTCCATGTTGGATATATTCCAAACACTGGCCATGAGCAGTTTGGTGATTTTTGAGTGTGCCTAAGTATTATTAATAAAGCCAAACACAATTATAGAAAATAGAAAAGAGAAATAAAAATAGGAAAAGAACAGAGGCTCACCTGGAACTTACCTGGAGCCCACCAAAGCCCACCTGGCCGGCCCAGTTGGCCAGCCGAGCCCACCAGCGCCACCGTCCTCAAGCTCCTGCCAGGAGGACGCGCGCGTGTGGTCGCAGCGCGCGGGCATGCGCCCTGGCCACCTCCTCTCTGCCTGCTTGCCCAGACACCTCTGGGAGATGCCACGCGCCAGCCCCTGACTCTTTCACTCTCTCCCGTGCTTCTCCCCTCTTCCGCTCTCTCTCCCTCTCGCGCCCGAGCGCAACCGCCGCCGCCGCTCGTCGTTGCCGCGGCCACCTCCTCCTCCTCGCCCCTCTGACGTGCCCGAGACCTCCGCCACATCGTCGTCGTCCTCTCCACCGAGCCATGCGAGCCGGGAGACCTCACAGCACCGCCATCGACATTGTCTCCAAGCTTCGGCACCGGCGCCGTCTCCGACGATTCGCCGGCCATGGCACGTCCCCGCCCTCCTCGTCGCCTCTGCTGGAACCGGGGTGAGCCCCTCTCCGTTCTGCCTCTATTCTCGACGCCCCGCACGTCCTCCACCACTAGAGCCGCCGTGCGTGAAGCTCGCTGCCGCACGGCCATGTCGCCACTGTCGTTCTGCCTAGCGTACGCCGCATCCGAGCTCGTAGACGAGCCCCAAGAGGATCCAGGAGGCCGTGGCACACCTCATACGGCTTCCCCATGCCCTGGAGTCGTGCGCCCGCTCGAGCCGAGCTCCGGCCGCCGCTGCGAGCTCTGTTCTGGCGAGCTCCGGCACCCCTGCAGCCACCCACCTACCTCTCTAGACGCGGGAGAGCACGGGCTATGCCCCGGTGGTCTCCGCGCGTCCAGCCGCCGCTGGTCGTGCTTCTCCGATGAGTTTCTGCCGCAGTTTTGGTCGTCGCCGGCCAAACTCCGGCGAGGGCCGACGTGGCCTCGCCATTAGCACTAACCCCGCTAGCTGGACCACCATTAGACACTGACAGTGAGCCCCGCAGCGGGTCAAAGCCGTAGTCAACGCGAGATTAGTTTCTGTCTCACTGATGTGTGGGCCCCAGGCCACTAACTAAACTAGGATTAGCATTAGTTTAACACTAACTAACTCTAGTTAGTTAACTGACTACTGACCAGTGGGCCCTACTGGTCAGGTTTGACCTGGAGTCGCCCAGTTGACCAGCTGACGTCACAATGACGCAGTGCTGACGCAATAACTTACATTCTGGATTTATTCTTATTCAGGAAATTCCATAAAATTGCCTAAACTTCTAAAAATCATAGAAAATAATCTATAACTCAGAATGAAATAAATTATACATGAAAAATTATCAGAAAAATCCAATCTATCCATTTATGCTACTTTGATTCATGTTCAACCAACTTATACCCCCTGTATAAGTGAAAACATGATAATGGCATTTTAAATACCCCTTATGGAGTTTGCATATGAACCCTTGGTTCATATGGACTTCATTTAAATTGTTGCTAGATGCGTTAGTACAAATCATAGCATATTTCCATGTCATGATCATGCATCATATTGCCGCATTTGCGTTGATTGTGTTCTTTCTGTGTTTGCTGGTGGTTGTCCCCTCTCGATAGACTTGTTCCGACGATGAGTTCGATGACACCGATGAAGAGCTATATTATCTTCAGAAGTGCCAGGTAAGCAAAACCCCCTTGTTCATTCCGATACAATCCCACTCTCTCACTCCTGCTCTCTTTTACTTCATTAGGACAACAACGATTCAACTATTACATGCTGCGGTAGTTGAACCCCTTTCCTCTGCATGACCTGTCATTGCCACAGTAAATAGATGAAACCCACTAGCATAAATAGGAGTTGTTTGAGCCCTGATGTGCCTACTCATTCATGCTTGTGTGTCATGCCTGCTATTGCATAGTGTTGTGTCGGGTCTGATTCATCGAGAATGAAGTGGAATGGTGATGAACATGTCCTACTATGTGTGAGCTAAGTGTGTGAACACGATTTGGTAAAGGTAGCGGTGAGAGGCCATGTAGGAGTACATGGTGGGTTATCTCATTGAAACCATTCTTAGGAACTGAGTTCTGTGTCTGTGATCCATGAACAACTACTACCACTCATTGGGATCCTTAATTGACCCTCTCGGCTTCTTAATCGCCCTAGTACTCTGTCCAGGAGTTGCAACTAGTTTCTGGTGTTTGTAGGTTATGTGTTGGCGGCCGTGCGTAGCGCTGACCCTAGGGGTGGGCTATGATGCGGTAGATACACCGTGGCACGGTGTACCGGGCGCCCATTTGGTGTCTCGGGAACCCTGTTCACATCGTTCGGGGCCGTATGTGGAAACCTCGGCCGGACTCCTTGTGGATGGAACCTGGATTGGAGATAAACCTGGACTAGAGACTTGAGTGTTTAGGTAGGCCGTGGCCGACACCCTCATTGGGCTTCCGCTTGAAGGTTGCCGAGTACATGTCGTGTAAACGACGGTAAGTGGTGGGAGCGTGTGTGAAGAAGTACACCCCTGCAGGGTTTTCATTATCTATTCGAATAGCTGGATTCCTCGGATATGGAAACTTGGACCCCTTGCATAGTTCATACACAAGTGAAAGTGGATACTCTAAAATGCGCAAGATAAGCGTGAGTGCTATGGATGGCGTTCTCGTAGGGGGACGGGAGCGGATCCATATTGGTGTATTGATATGGTGAATATGTGGACTAGTGTGCGCCACCTCAAAAGAGTTACTTGCAGTCGTAGTTCAGGATAGCCACCGAGTCAAAGCTGGCTTGCTGCAGTTAAACTCCACTACCCCTTTCTTGATACTGATGCATATGTAGCTAGTTCTGATGTAAGTCTTGCTGGGTACATTTGTACTCACGTTTGCTTAATTTATGTTTTTGCAGAGAGACTTTAGTCTCGCTAGTAGTTCCGTGTGGACTTCGACATTTAGCTTGATACCTCAGCTACGATCTTGTGCCCTCGACAGGATCTGGTAGATAGTCAGGCTTCTCAGCCTTTTTCATTTGTAGATGTCTGTACTCAGACATGTTAAGCTTCCGCATGTGCTTTGACTTGTATGCTCTGAATGTTGGGTCATGAGACCCATGTTTGTTTTATCTGGCTCTTCGAAGCCTAATGAATAAATACTTGAGTCGTAGAGTTATGTTGTGATGCCATGTTGTATTTACACATATCGAGCATATTGTGTGTATGATTGAAATGCTTGGTATGTGTGGGATACGACAATCTAGTTGTT
Source organism: Triticum urartu (assembly GCF_003073215.2). Lineage (NCBI taxonomy): Eukaryota > Viridiplantae > Streptophyta > Magnoliopsida > Poales > Poaceae > Triticum > Triticum urartu. The sequence continues at coordinate 557,537,250 of NC_053023.1, forward strand.
TATCCTTGGCAGCGTCTCTTATGGGGAAATGTAGTCTAGTGCTTCCATGAGCCATAGTAGTCCGCTATAGCCCGGTTCACCGGAGTCCTACTAGCCCAGCACTACTGCTCATGACACTTGACTGGTCGGCATGTGTTTCACTTCATTCCTGTGTTTGTCCCTTCGGGGAAATGTCCCGCGGTGACATTCTGAGTCCTGCCTAGCCTGCTACAACCCGGGTTCCCAGAGTCCTGTTAGCCTAGTGCTACAGCCCAGATTCACACGCTGTTGACCGACATGCTCGATGTGATTCATGTATGCCTGTCCCCATAGGTTGGTGCCGCTTTGGGTTCACGACTAGCCATGTCGGCCTGGGTTCTCTGTTATATGGATGCTAGTGACACTATCATATACGTGAGCCAGAAGGTGCAAACGGTCCTGGGCCATGGTAAGGAGACACCCGTGGGAATACCGTGCGTGAGGCCGCAAAGTGATATGAGGTGTTACCGGCTAGACTGATGTGACTTGGAATCGGGGTCCTGACAAAAGAGTACCGCCTCTGGTGCGGCGCCGTGTATGCATCTGCTGAGAATTTAATGGTGATGCGGTAGCGATGGCTGTCGGCGGCGTGGAAGCAGATATAGGAGGGTAGACGGTGGCGGCAGGGCGCGGTGGACGATACGGTCGTAGGAGCGGCGCCGACAAGGTGGACAACGGTGGGGATGAAGCGAGAGGACGGGATGCAAGGATCTCGGTCCGAAGCCGTGGATGAGAGAGGTCGATCTCTTGTAATGGACGGCGGCGTCGGGGTATCAGCTCCGGCATGGTGGAGGAGGACGGCGGTGGATGGGGTGGCGGACGGCGGCGGACGGAGGAGGGTGGGGTGGAGAGGGTGCTTTGGCGCCCATGGAGTACGAATGGGGAAAAGGGAGGTAGAGAGGAAGGGGAGAACCATTTATTCAGGGCGCGCTTGTCTCAAATGCGAGGAAATTTACAAACTTAGCACCCGTTTCAAATTTCTACCACATCACTGCAACACTAGTCGGTTGGGGATAGGACGGTAATCTCGCATACACCGAATATTTGCCGATGAGAGTTTGTTTTTGGCGCCCATCGTGTATGAATATGAATCGGGGAGGGAGTCGATTTCGGCCGAGAACACACTGTGTTTTGGCGCTCACCGTGTATGAATCCGGGTGAGAGGCGGTTACATCACGTTTGGGTGAAATTACAAACCTACCCCTATCGAAACCTATAGAAATCCAGCATATAAGCTTTGCGTGGCAGGGATAGGCAGTAGTGATTTCCATCTCGCAGATTTTGGTTTCGGGCGGTTACTACGACTTTCCCCGCTTCGTTCAAATTTTGCAGAGTGCACGTTTACCGTGCCAACTCAATTCGAATCCCGTTTGTATTCTATTTTTTTCGGGCGGGATCCATTTTCAATTGGAATTACATTCTATATACATCATTTTTTATATATACTTCCAAAAGCACAACACCATTTATACATAAATATGGTTTACAAATGGCATGATCTCAGATTCATAAGGTTGTATCCATCAATTTGGATTTTCAAATATTTGAAACCACTTTATGTTGAAATCCAATGTATGCATTCCTCGCTAACTGTCTCCAATTAATGTGTGTTTCATGCGGGTTTTTTTTACTTCTCAAACATGTATAATGTGTTTCACACATGCAACATATAGTGTAATCCCGTTTAGACATTAATTGCATATAAACCATGCATTGTTTGTAATTGAAGAATCTATAGATCACCAATATTGATAAACTATATAACATTACACGTGTGTCCAAATTCAAATGAATATGCATGTTTGATACACCAATTTGCTTTATGATATTATCGATGTCGTGATCTCCATTTTAAATATTTGAATCCCCTTTAATCCAGATATTCGTCTCATATAGCTATCACTCACGCATATACAGGACTATCTCTCTGGACCTATACATGTTCATCGTCTCTTAGGTATCTCTCGTGCTACTTGTATGGCGACAATGATCTTTTATCTTCGTAACACATTGACGGTACTCTCTCCCTCGACCTTCATCATTCTATATCTCTCTAAGTATATCTCGCTCCCTGCTATGTGTCTCTAACTATGATTCTCCATGTGGAATCTCTTTATCTCACACAAACACAAAACTTTGTCTCCCGGAGTCTCTTTTCTCTCTACTATTCCCATGTGTGCCACTCGCACACCCCTCATACAGAGATGTCTTTCGCTCCCTAGATATGAGAACCTACGACTCTTCCTCTTCAATATCTCTTTCTCACACACAAACACAAACTATGTCTCCCAGGGTCTCATATTTCTCCATTGTTCTCTTGTATGTCGCTCACACACACCCTCTCTCCCTAGAGATATCTTGCGTTCCCTCGTATGTCTCTCTAGATATCACTCTCGTTGTGAAATATCTTTCTCTCTCGTAGACACAAAACTCCGTCTCTCTGGATCTCATTTCTCTCTGATATCTGTTTGTATGTGACTCACATACACCCTCTCTCTATCTCTCTCACACCCACACACATAACCCAGCCTTCTGATCCACTCGACTCCTATCTCTAACGCACACTAGCTAGCATCTTTATCTTTCTATTTATCTGTTTCTCCATCAACCTTCTTTCTCGCCCTCACTCTTGATTCCTATCACGCACACTACATATGTTTCTCTCTACATGCAGTCAAGTGCCCTCTCACACACATATATAACTTCACCCTTTGAACCACCCGACGGTCATCTCCAACACCCAAACTAGCGGATGTCCCTCTAGCTAGCATCTCCATCTCTGTATCTATCTGTAGTTTCTCCGTCAACATTTCTTTCTCGCACGGAGTCTTGCTTCCTATCACCCACACTATATATGTCTCTCCATACATATGCATTTATAGGTTGGTCTATTTTGCACAATCGTTGCGCCTCACTCCCTCTTCTCGCCATAGATGCATGCCCCATCCCACGCCACTATCTCTTAAATACAAAAACATAGGCTCAATTGTCGAGACTTCTTCCATGCATTCTCACATGCATGCATATTGTCATACCGATCCGTCTATCCCATGTCATTGATCTTATGACTTCTTTATTCTTTCTTTTATCTCGATCATGCACGCGCACACACACACATCCCACGTATACAAGTATACCTCTCACACATGCACGTTCAAGGTCTCTATGTCTCCATACATAGTTAATTACCCTCAATCCTAATGCCACATCGAATCGTTCTCCTCTTTTGTGAACATAACTTCCGCCTGGATGGGTAAAACATACACTCACACTTAACAATCTCCTTCTAGCTACCCCCCCGCCTCTCACTCTTCCCCTATATCCCCGAAACCAATAAGAATATCCCTTAGTGTAATTCCCGCCTACATGCACCATCGATATATGGTAGTCTTCCTCGGTGTCTCTCGAACAAACACGTTCTCTCGAAGTCGACTCCTCTCACGCGCACACACCTTCTCTTCCCTCTCTACGGGCATTTTCTCTCTCGCACCCCATCATTGGTGGCCTCTGCCATACACATCACCTCTCTATGATGAAAGCCATGCACAGTTAATTACATCCGCCACAAAGGACCCTGCGACACACACACACGCGTGCGCACCCCCCAACACACACACACACTAAGACTCCATCTCTCTCTCTCTCACACACACACAGAAACACACACACATGCAAGCACGCACGCCCCCCCCCACACACTAAGACTCCATCTCTCTCCCTCTCTCACACACACACAAACTAAGACTCCATCTCTCTCTCCTCTCTCTCTCTCTCACACACACACACACACTAAGACTCCATCTCACACACACATGCTCTAGGCGGAGCATTTGTTCCTACCACCCTTCATCCAACCTTACCCATATGATAAACAATCACCTTTATTTACTTGCATAACATGGAAAAATTCCACTTTACTTTAGTAGTCAGCAAACTTATCATCTGTACCCTTATAAAAAAATGAGTTGGTGGTGATGGTGTGCCTGCCATCTTGTAATACAGACCGTACAATCTATATCTGAGGATAGAAAGCAAACTATGATAATGTTACAAAAGATACCGGCACCTCTATCCACATCATTATCTCTCGCAACCTCATTGCTCAGCAATTAAAAAAGGAATAAGTCTCTGGAACAATCTAGCATGCATGGTGGCCGCTGCCGCCTGCCGGCGCCGTCCATCCCCATGCCTCCGTCCATTCCGACCACCAGTCACCACCACGCTCCACTCCTCCTCGCCTTATCTCTCATCTTTCATTTTTTCGATGACATTCTCGAGATACTAGTTTTCCAATAAAATTCTTGAGATATCATTAGTTTTTACACATGGGATTACTCCTGCATGGGTCAATCACAACATGTGTTCTGTAAAAAATTCATATTGATGTTCCGTGCAATGCACGAGAATCTTGCTTGTAATTATATAACGCAAATCACGAGCAGGAAGTGACATTTTTTTGACACAACCACGTTAACATGGCCACGTAAATCACTAGCTAAAGTAAATACCATTATACTTATATCCCGATGCAAAAGGTTGAGTACATGTCCGAAGAGTAGAGTCGCACACACGCACTCTGTCTCTCAGAATCTCTCTCTCTCACACACACACACCAGTTACGTGACGCCCACTTAAGCAGACATGTATGTTACAATTTGTGCACCCGCGGGTACACGTGATGCTGCACATTTAGTTAAGCCGGAAGGCAAACCCAAACAGTAGCTGCATTCATTCCCCTCCCGCCGCCTCTTCTCTGGTCGCTGTCGCCCGGTAGCCATGGGCCGGCCGAAGGTAACAACATACGCCATACTCCCGCCGGAGCGGTGCTTTAATATGGAAATTTTAGTGGCCATGCATGCATCTTTTTGTGCTAGCACTCCTATATAAGGGTTGACCGGTCGCTTCCCGCGGACATGCGCGGGCGGTGGAAGAGGAAGGAGAAGGGAAGCGGGCTGTGGAGTAACGTTTTTTTACCACAATTGCTTAGGAAACCGAGTGCAATAATTGAGTAGTTTTGCAAACTACCAGTACTACACCTGAAACGGTTCAAAACCTATACTCCCTTGCCAGCGCGCGCTTCCCGCATGAAACGGTCAGCGTCCCCCTGGAGCGTCAATGCCGCATTAATGCCCAGCCAGAGCGAAGGCGACCTCTCACTGGCGCCGGCTTTGAAGTGGTGCGACGGCCGAGAGAGCGCCGCTTCCCGGTGCACACGACTGCTCCTCGTTGAGACTGGCAATAGGCCCTGTTTGGATCCATGGGTTAGAGTTAGTTTGAGCTAGTTGGGGCTCAAATAGCCCTAAACTATCCAAGCATGAGGGTTTAAATTGGAGCAAGTTGCACTGAACCCACCAAAAAAACTATCCCACCCAAGAGGTGCTAACTGGAGATAGTTCTCATTGGGACCACTGAAAAATCACTTTTCTCTCTCCATGAAGTGCATTTATTGTCAATCTAACCCTGTCACCCAAACACCTCTTTGGCTACAGTTAGTTCAGGGTTAGTCATGAGTTAGTCTAACCTCTAGCTAAGTTAGAGTATCAAACAGGAGCAGTATAGGACATGCAAGTTGCTCAAAGCATACAGGCAAATTCGTACATGAAAGGATTTTTTTCTTTTTGAAAACGGAACGTGAAAGGATTTTTTTTAGAATGATCTTGGCATGTCACTAACATGTGATAGTTAATCGACCTCAATAGACGGCAGAAACGCCAGCCCGCCGCAGTTTGATGGAGACAAGGAGGGAGAAGTGATACAGGTTGCTGGATTACTAGAGATAGGTGTCGCATGGAAGCCAAGAAATATGGTGATAGCGTGGGTTAGCCATGTAGGAGTACTAGTATGATACTACACTGGGCTGCCGTGTTTTGTACTCTTCCAGTCCACTGTGGAGATGATTGGTTAATTTTATATCGCTAAATAATATTAAATATTATGAGTGCAGACGCTCCACCACGGGGTTCCTTGCTCCTTCTCGATCGTCCGGAATCTATGTTCTTCCACTCTATTTTTTTACGTGAGCTTTGTTCATCCTTTTTCCAACACGCGAGACATCTAGCATCAAGGTGCACGTGTTATGCAAGGATCGTTCCATCTATATGAAGAACACGTGGGACTGGAACTACGAGACGAACATGTACCCAGGAGTGGACGTACGAACCTGATTAATGTAGCGTAGTAAGTGAAGTAGAAAGGCACAAATGGTATGAACATGCGTGGCATATAGGGTGTGTTTGGTTGCGTTCTCGTCTCAACATAGTTGTTCCCTCCTCATGCATGCTCAACTCAACACCCCTCTTCATGCATGCTCTCTTCATGCATGCTTCTAGTGTATTTGTGCTAAACTAGTGTGGACTCATGCACCCTCCATACACTCTACCAAACACCCAAAAGTAGGTCGAGAAGGGAACTCTTGGGCGGCATTTGTCTCTTACTACCTACTACCACTAAATGTTGTATGTGCAATGCACGGTGATGTTATGGAGTATGTGCCTAAGTACTCTACTACTACTATATTAGTTGGAGGCACATATTAACTTTTATATTTGTTTACATGCATGTGCCCCGAGACCTTCCAACTAGACGTGTCTTTGTCTCCAGCTCGCACTTTGTATCGTTCATACCACTAAGTAATAGTACTACGTGTGGTCTCCGACCCAGAAGTGGAAGAAGTGGAGACGCTCTACCACGCTGTTTTTTTACGATGGGCTCTACCACGCTGTTCATGTCCCACTCCTTTCGCTGACGTGTGGGACATCTAGCACATGCCGTGTTTGGCACCCTTCGTCGTAAGAGTTGAAACGCTAGCATTCATCAGAAATAAAACATAATTATAAATCGGCAGTGATACTATTTTTTTTGCGAACCAATCAACAATGATACTATACCACGCGGTTTCCTTGCTCCTCGATATCGGAAAGAATACTTCCGTTCGCCAACATGTGGGACGTCGACCATCCTGGTCCACTTGCCATGCACGCAGAACTCCAAGGGAGTCACCCAGGTTGTCGCGCCGCAGTAACAATGACTAATGAGCCGTCAAATCACAGGCCCACTTCCCACTTTGAAGTTGCTTGGATGAAGGAACCATCATGACTTCGTTGAATTCCGCTTCTTGAAGAAAACTAATGTACCAGCAGTACTGCTAGCTATAGTAGTTACTCCAACAGAGGCCTCATTTCGTTCATAGGATAGGAATATGAAAATCATAGGAAGTGAGATGACATGCATCTCAATTCCTATAGAGAAAGAGATGCCATTTGATGCTTAGGATAGGAATTTTTCCATTTAGTCTAGGCTAATGTACTGGTAAATTGCTCTAAAAACTACAGTAGTAATTAGTAGTACTGGTACATGCTCGTACTCACACACACACACACACTAACTACTAGTACTACTACTTCTCACATGCTGGCCAGACGCCCTCGTTCTCCTTCCCGGCTTTGTCGGCGACACCCCACCGTGCTTGGATCTCCGTCGACCTCTCCGCAGCAGCGCGTGCGTCCTTTTCTTTCTTGTGGCGGCGGGCCTCTCTTTTCTTGAGTTCTTTCTGACTTTTCCGCTCCCTCTTTGCGGCTTTGGCCGCCTCTTGCTCTACCGCCCATTCGGCCTTGGCATCTTCAAATTCCTCCCACATAGTTGTGAGGTCGCGAGCGGCGATGAACTCGGCACGGCTGGATGCCATCGCTTCCCTACCATTTTGTGTGCGGTCGTGGGCGGCGAGGAACTTGGCGCGGCGGGACGCCATCACTGCCTTACCAGTTAGTGTGCGGTGCGGTGGCATGAACGATGCTTGGTGAGAGCTCTGGGGTGGAGTGGCCGGACAACTGTATAGTGCATTGGTTTGTCAAGAGCTCAAGGACAGAAGACGAAGCAAATTTGGATTCCCCTTCAATTCTGGTCATTTATTACCGAGTAAAATGCATTGGCGGTCATCGAACTTGTCTTGATAGCTCACTTTGATCATTGTATATGAGATATGGTGATTATACGGTCACTGGCTCAGCGTATAGCTCCGTATTTGTCTGGTTGACCAATCAAACAGTCTGCATGCGCCTCATCAGCTCGTGTTCTTTATCTATCTATGCGGGCCTACCTGTCAATGGAGAAAGAAATATTGTAAAAACCAAAATTATGCTAGAGTCCGGACCACTTTCGGAGCCCGCTCTCACCGCCCTGGCCCCTCAAGACGCCAGCTCCCCGCCGCATGCATGCATAGCAAGTAGTACTCCTTATGTGGAGGAGAGAGAGGCATTGACAAAGTCAAGGAGTGGGCTCTGCAAGAGCCCGTCTCTACACGTGCTCCTAGGTATAAAAATAATAATTCTAAAAAAAGGCATAAAAACAATTGTGTCTTAAAAAAAGAAAGGTAAAAAACATTTGAGAGGAAATAGATAGAGAGAAAGTGAGAAAAAGCTATAACCTAGGCATTACATGAGGAAGGAGGGAGTGGTGCACATGCCAAGTTCACTGGGCTGCCGTGCACATGCCAAGTTCACTGGGCTGCCGTGTTTCACACTCCTCCATCGTAACAGTGGAGACAATAGCTTTCATCAAAAATAAACAATGAATACTCGTTGCTCGTCCTCTATATCGGAAAGAATACTTCATTCGCCGACATGTGGGATGTCGACCATCCTGGTCCACCTGCCATGCACAAAATTATCCTAGTCTACCCCGGTCGTATCACAGGCCCAACCTTTCCCACTGTAAGTTGTTCGGACGAAGGAACCATCATGACTTCGTTGAATTCCGCTTCTTCAAGAAAACTTACTGTACCCGCAATACTGCTACCACACGCGAAGACTGGACGGCACTGTACCACGTCATATCACTGAAACCCACTAGGGCAAACTAGCCCACCTAGGTCATCTATTTTGGAATGGAGGGAGTACGTCTCTGCACTGCTATGATTTTGTGTTGCACGTCATATCGCTGAAACCCACTTGGCCAAACTAGCCCGCCTAGGTCATCGATCGCTAAGCCTACAATTTTAGGAGCTAGGGCTATTGGTCGATCGACGAGGGATAAGTATAAGCGTACCACGAGCTCATTAGCCCCAACGTTTCTCTTCGGTGAGTGTTTTGCATGTACTATAGCCCGCACAGTAGCTAGCCTACTAACACCAAGAATCATCAAACAAGCCCGGCTGATATGATAAACAGTTCAAACTTACATCTAATCATGCCATATATTACATCAAAAGCTGGTGAGGATACATCTGTTTCCATAACTCGGAGAGGGTTCACATGATTCATCGCATGATTCACTATCAAACAAAAGTAGCAAGATCCGCCCACACAAGATAGTGCACTAGCCCTAAGATGGTTTGATAACACACATCGTTCTGGTAATTAAACACAGAGCAATGCAAACAACCCTGAAGGATTAGCGCGACCAACTATTTCTTGTCATCGATCTCTCGGGCAATGACCACAGCACGGACAGTGGCATGGGAATCGATTTCTGGGGCGATGTCCGTAGGACTGACCGCGACATCGAATCGATCTCTGGGGCGATGTCCACAGGATGGACAGCGGCATCGGAATCGATCTCCGGGGTGATGCCAATAGGACGGGCCACGGCATCGGAATCATCAAGGACGTCCACCGGCACCTGCACAACCCTAACATATTAGCAAGCACATTGCAAATAATCAAAAACCACAACTATGGTAATAAGCCATTATTTTTTACCTTGTGCAGCTCACCGGGGGATCTCATCCCTCCGGGGGCCATCTCATCGTCCTCGATGGGGGCAATCACCTTGCCAGGGGAATACTGCTTCTCAACGGAGACTATCTCCTCAAACTCGGTCTTGAGCCTCACATAGGTGGCAATCAGAGTTCCTGGGGTAGGCACAGTGGGGCCGTTGTCGTTCTTCCAACTTCCTTTGAGGAGTTCATCCGCCAACGTCCTTAACTCTTTGGCCAATGCTTGTTTCTTGGAGTTCTTCATCTCCATGGGTTGGCCCACCAACATGGTCAACTCGTTGCTCGGTGCTCACTTCCTGGAGATCGCTGTCTCCAGTGGGTTGTCCGCCGGCAACTCTTTGCCTAGTGCTCCAGGATCCATCATTGAACTGACAAACAAAAAGCAATCGAAAGGAAACCACAATCGCAATGAAAACGGGAAAAGAATAGGATGTGAGAATCGGTCGGTGCTTCGCAAAAAGAAGATTCTTGGAATGAAAATATAGCAGCATAACTGATTCGCCCACCTTTCCTTCATCAGTACAGAAGAAAAATGGAAGAAGTGAGTAGCCTGGAGTGAGTTTTCTTCAAGAAAGGGAAGAAAGGGCTTGAACGAGCGTTCCAGCGAAATGATGGTTGCTTCGTCCAGTCCAACTTGGAGGCCACCTTACCACTATTGGTAAAGGTGTGGGTTTTGTGATATGACGGGTCATGACGGCCACACCGGGGTTACAGGTGAGTCTCGATTGTAGCACCTCGCTGTGATTTGGTGGATGGCACGCGGGCCTGGATGCTTTGAAATGTCCTGCATGTAGATAGAGCGGCTAGTCATATAGGAGTGCTCAATATTGTGCACCGCGACCAAGGCGGAGAGGAAAACGAGAGAACTACGTAATTAATGCATGAGTTTAATTAGGGTAGTTTTGTAAAGTACGAGATACATTCCTCCAATCGCAAAATGCCTTGGTTCATGACATTTGAGATTTGGGCCCTATAAATCGGAAGGGAGGGAGTACTGCACACGGTGTAGTCTAGTCACTTGTTGAAATCCCTAGAAAGGCAAATACTCTTTTCCAGTTTACAGGGCTATACTACTCCCTCAGTCTAGGTGTGTAAGTCATCTTATGAAAACCAAATAGTCCCAAAACACTTAGGCGCGGTGCATTAACTTCTACCTTGTTTCTTGTTTCTTGACATATCAACCAATAAGAGATGAGAGGTGTGCATGCTTTTAATGACTTGCAATGGCTAGTTCATTGCATGCAATGCTATTAATTAGCAAATAAACATTGGTGACCCCAGGAGGAAACGGTGCTAAGCGCATGGACCTATGCAGAATGAGTATCAACCAATGGATAATGGAGTTTAATTGTTAAACAATAGAAATTTTGTCTCATGCAAGAGCCTGGCTAGTACTCCAAGGAACTGCACCACGCGAGCGTTCGCAACTGCCACGTTCGGGTTGCGCTTGGCTCTTCGCCTCTTCGAGAAGACGAACAATAATGATGTTACTCCTACTTCTACAGTATCGAATCCACTGCTGCATATCCATCCACCTCGTGTGGGAGGGATAGCGAAAGCTTCAACTTACTGCTCCTGCCTTTGCGTCCATGACAGGTGGGCCCAACAGGTGTTTGGCCCTCCTGTCATGCAGCCAAAGGCAGGTGCAGTTAAGGCACCGGAGCTCAGTCCGCGAGGGAGGGGGCGTTGTAGTAATCAAATTTCTCGGTCTTGTACGAGTTGACGAAGATAGGGGTTGCTTGCTTGCTAGGGTTGCTCACTACGTATATATAGGCCGGAGCCTCCGCACTTGCTTGCTAGGGTTGCTCTATTCACACACTCTCATCCTCTCCAGATTTAAACAAGATAAGGGTAGTTACACTGTCTTTCTCCCTTCAAAAAACACTGGCTTTCTATCCTCACCGCTGGTTACAGATCCGGACGTATCCCCCTCCACCGGTGAAGGGGAGGAGGGACAGTGTTTAGGTCGTCGTCGACAGCGATGGAGGAGAGCCACTGCCGGCCGCACCGTTATCTCTGGCCGAGCGCCGGCGCGGGAGGTCCTCCGATCCCTTCGTCGTTGCCTGTGGGCGGATCCGGCCTCCCGCCACCCACCTATCCACATCCTGACGACCTTCAGGTATATCTTTGTTTGAAACCACCTTAGCTCTACTTCCCCAGCTCGCTACGTCGCTGCATGTGCATCATTTTGTACCTCTCATCCCCTCTTGATCGGATGGTCCAACGTCACATATTTTTTTCTTCTATTGTTAGAGGTAAAGCTACTTCATGGAGTCGAATCCTGTACTCCCTCCGTCCGAAAATACTTGTCATTGAAATGGATGTATCTATATGTATTTTAGTTCTAGACACATCCATTTTGATGACAAGTAATTCCGGATGGAGGGAGTACTTGGTTCAAACAAGAAATAAAGTGGGGGTGGGGGAATTTAGTATGTACATCGGACTTGGTACAAACAGGAAGGAAAGGGGGTGAAAGTAGTACAGACTGGTCATCCAACCAGTCTCCTTGTCGAAAAGGGAAATATAGGGGTAACGTTGTACACAGTGGTATGACCAGGACTAGATTTGCTATCCACACATAGGAGTAGGTGGCTAGAGTGAACAAAAATGGGACCAACCCAGATATGTTTCTTGGATGTTTGTTTCTTGGGGAAACAAACTATGAATCACCACTTTATGCCCCTGTTTACATACATGGTGCTGGACTGCTGGTGCACCCACTGTTATAAGCCATGACAAGTTTAGCCAAATATTTTTGCCTGTAATTGTTTGAGACTCTGACTGTTTCCTCTGTGCCTTTTTGTGCAAACAGGGATATCCAATTCACCTGGTTGCTGTTGTGACCTTTTGGTGCACTGCACAAAACTCTTCTTAAAAGAAGTGACTTTTGTGCTGTTTAACTGGAATGTCAGAATGGAATAGTTGGTTCATTTTGGTGGAACTGCACAAAGGGAGATCTGTGTTCCAATCCTCATCATCCATATTGGCGCCATAACCTTCCTTTAGGTAAGAATGATATTTAATGCATCTGTTCATCTCTATTTTCCGACTGCCATGAGAAAATAATGTTGTTTTTTACTAGTACACTTGTACTCCCTCACTGACAAAACCAATTCTGAATTAGAAGGCCAATCATGTACTTGTTTTCACCAACTGGTGAGGAGAAAGAGAAACAGAGCATGAAGAGGAAGAAGAAGAAGAATAAACAGTGCCAAGGCGATCTTGCTGAAGCCAGAGGCCTCAGTCGAGGCCATTCAAGGGCTCCGGCAACGACTAACTTACATGTGAGACGATCCTCCAAGGAGCCCTTCCACTTCTGCTGTCTCACTTAATTAATTAGGAGTACTTAAGTACCACTAATTTATTACTGCCTAATTTTCGTGTTGGAGTTAAACAAATCTTTAGTAGGACCCTTGTTGGGGAACGTAGTAATTTCAAAAAATTTCCTACGCACACGCAAGATCATGGTGATGCATAGCAACGAGAGGGGGAGAGTGTGATCTACGTACCCTTGTAGATCGACAGCGGAAGCGTTGTGACAACGCGGTTGATGTAGTCGTACGTCTTCATGATCCGACCGATCCAAGCACCGTTACTCCGGCACCTCCGAGTTCTTGGCACACGTTCAGCTCGATGACGATCCCCGGGCTCTGATCCAGCAAAGCGTCGGGGAGGAGTTCCGTCAGCACGACGGCGTGGTGACGATCTTGATGTTCTACCATCGCAGGGCTTCGCCTAAGCACCGCTACAATATGACCGAGGTGGAATATGGTGGAGGGGGGCACCGTACACGGCTAAGGAATGATCACCAAGATCAACTTGTGTTCATGGGGTGCCCCTTGCCTCAGTATATAAAGGATGGAGGAGGAGGAGGCCGTCCAAGGCAATTGGTGCGGCCAGAATGTGGAGTCCTACTAGGACTCCAAGTCCTAGTAGGAGTCCACCAAGAGGGGAGGAAGGGAGAAGGAAGTGGAGGAGAAGGAAAGGTGGCCGGCCCACTTTTCCCTAGTCCAATTCGGACCAGAGGGGAGGGGGGCGCAGCAGCCCCTTGGCCCTTTCTCCTCTTCCCACTAAAGCCCATCAAGGCCCATTGCTTCTCCCGTAACTACCCGGTACTCCGAAAAATACCCGAATCACTCGGAACCTTTCTGATGTCCGAATATAGTCATCCAATATATCGATTTTTACGTCTCGACCATTTCGAGACTCCTCGTCATGTCCCCGATCTCATCCGGGACTCCGAACTCCTTTGGTACATCAAAACTCATAAACTCATAATATAACTGTCATCGAAACCTTAAGCGCGCGGACCCTACGGTTCAAGAACAATGTAGACATGACCGAGACACATCTCCGGTCAATAACCAATAGCGGGACCTGGATGGCCATATTGGCTTCTACATATTCTACGAAGATCTTTATCGGTCAGACCACATAACAACATACGTTGTTCCCTTTGTCATCGGTATGTTACTTGCCCGAGATTAGATCATCGGTATCTAATACCTAGTTCAATCTCGTTACCGGCAAGTCTCTTTACTCGTTCTGTAATACATCATCCCGCAACTAACTCATTAGTTGCAATGCTTGCAAGGCTTAAGTGATGTGCATTACCGAGAGGGCCCAGAGATACCTCTCCGACAATCGGAGTGACAAATCCTAATCTCGAAATACGCCAACCCAACATGTACCTTTGGAGACACATGTAGAGCTCCTTTATAATCCCCAGTTACGTTGTGACGTTTGGTAGCACACAAAGTGTTCCTCCGGCAAACGGGAGTTGCATAATCTCATAGTCATAGGAACATGTATAAGTCATGAAGAAAGCAATAGCAACATACTAAATGATCGGGTGTTAAGCTAATGGAATGGGTCATGTCAATCAGATCATTCAACTAATGATGTGATCCCGTTAATCAAATGAAAACTCTTTGTCCATGGTTAGGAAACATAACCATCTTTGATTAACGAGCTAGTCAAGTAGAGGTATACTAGTGATACTCTGTTTGTCTATGTATTCACACATGTATTATGTTTCCGGTTAATACAATTCTAGCATGAATAATAAACTTTTATCATGATATAAGGAAATAAATAATAACTTTATTATTGCCTCTAGGGCATATTTCCTTCAGTCTCCCACTTGCACTAGAGTCAATAATCTAGTTCACATCGCCATGTGATTTAATAGAAATAGTTCACATCACCATGTGATTAACACCCATAGTCCACATCGATATGTGACCAACACCCAAAAGGGTTTACTAGATTCAGTAATCTAGTTCACATCGCTATGTGATTAACACCCAAAGAGTACTAAGGTGTGATCATGTTTTGCTTGTGAGATAATTTTAGTCACCGGGTCTGTTATATTCAGATCTGTAAGTATTTTGCAAATATTTATGTCAACAATGCTCTGCACGGAGCTACTCTAGCTAATTGCTCCCACTTTCAATATGTATCTAGATTGAGACTTAGATTCATCTTGATTAGTGTCAAAACTTGCATCGGCGTAACCCTTTACGACGAACCTTTTTTTCACTTCCATAATTGAGAAACATATCCTTATTCTACTAAGGATAATTTTGACCGCTGTCCAGTGATCTACTCCTAGATCACTATTGTACTCCCTTGCCAAACTCAGTGGTAGGGTATACAATAGATCTGGTACACAGCATGGCATACTTTATAGAACCTATGACCAAGGCATAGGGAATGACATTCATTCTCTTTCTATCTTCCGCCGTGGTCGGGCTTTGAGTCTTACTCAATTTCACACCTTGTAACATAGGCAAGAAACTTCTTCTTTGACTGTTCCATTTTGAACTACTTCAAAATCTTGTCAAGGTATGTACTCATTGAAAAACTTATTAAGCGTCTTGATCTATCTCTATAGATCTTGATGTTCAATATGTAAGCAGCTTCACCGAAGTCTTTCTTTGAAAAACTCCTTTCAGACACTCCTTTATGCTTTGCAGAATAATTCTACATTGTCTCTGATCAACAATATGCCATTCACATATACTTATCAGAAATGATGTAGTGCTCCCACTCACTTTCTAGTAAATACAGGCTTCACCGCAAGTCTGTATAAAACTATATGCTTTGATCAACTTATCAAAGCGTATATTCCAACTCCGAGATGCTTGCACCAGTCCACAGATGGATCGCTGGAGCTTGCATATTTTGTTAGCACCTTTAGGATTGACAAAACCTTCTGGTTGTATCATATACAACTCTTCTTTAATAAATCTATTAAGGAATGCAGTTTTGTTTATCCATTTGCCAAATTTCATATAATGCGGCAATTGCTAACATGATTCGGATAGATTTAAGCATAGATACGAGTGAGAAACTCTCATCGTAGTCAACACCTTGAACTTGTCGAAAACCTTTTGCGACAATTCTAGCTTTGTAGATAGTAACACTACTATCAGCGTCCGTCTTCCTCTTGAAGATCCATTTATTCTCAATTGCTTGCCGATCATCGGACAAGTCAACCAAAGTCCATACTTTGTTCTCATACATGGATCCCATCTTAGATTTCATGGTCTCAAGCCATTTTGCGGAATCTGGGCTCACCATCGCTTCTTCATAGTTCGTAGGTTCGTCATGGTCAAGTATCATGACCTCTAGAACAGGATTACCGTACCACTCTGGTGCGGATCTCACTCTGGTTTACCTACGAGATTCGGTAGTAACTTGATCTGAAGTTACATGATCATCATCATTAGCTTCCTCACTAGTTGGTGTAGTAGTCACAGGAACAGATTTCTGTGATGAACTACTTTCCAATAAGGGAGAAGGTACAATTACCTTATCAAGTTCTACTTTCCTCCCACTCACTTCTTTCGAGAGAACCTCCTTCTCTAGAAAGGATCCATTCTTAGCAACGAATGTCTTGCCTTTCGATCTGTGATAGAAGGTGTACCCAACAGTAACTTTTTGGGTATCCTATGAAGACACACCTTTCCGATTCGGGTTTGAGCTTATCAGGATGAAACTTTTTCACATAAGCATTGCAACCCCAAACTTTAAGAAACGACAACTTTGGTTTCTTGCCAAACCACAGTTCATACGGTGTCGTCTCAACAGATTTAGATGGTGCCCTTTTAACGTGAATGCAGTTGTCTCTAATGCATAACCCCAAAACGGTAGTGGTAGATTGGTAAGAGACATCATAGATTGCACTATATCCAATAAAGTACGGTTATGACGTTCGGACACACCATTATGCTGTGGTGTTCCATGTGGCATGAGTTTGTGAAACTATTCCACATTGTTTTAATTGAAGACCAAACTCGTAACTCAAATATTTGTCTCCGCGATCAGATCGTAGAAACTTTATTTTATTGTCACGATGATTTTCCACTTCACTCTGAAATTCTTTGAACTTTTCAAATGTTTCAGACTTATGTTTCATCAAGTAGATATACCCATATCTGCTCAAATCATCTGTGAAGTTCAGAAAATAACGATACTTGCCGTGAGCCTTAACACTCATCGGACCGCATACATCAGTATGTATTATTTCCAATAAGTCAGTTGCTCGCTTCGGAGAACGGAGTCTTAGTCATCTTGCCCATGAGGCATGGTTTGCAAGCATCAAGTGATTCATAATCAAGTGATTCCAAAATCCCATCAGCATGGAGTTTCTTCATGCGCTTTACACTAATATGACCTAAACGGCAGTGCTAAAAATAAGTTGCACTATCATTATTAACTTTGCATCTTTTGGTTTCAATATTATGATTATGTGTATCACTACGATCGAGATCCAATGAACTATTTTCATTGGGTGTGCAACCATATAAGGTTTTATTCATGTAAACAGAACAACAATTTATTCTCTTACTTAAATGAATAACCGTATTACAATAAACATGATCAAATCATATTCATGCTTAACGCAAACACCAAATAACACTTATTCAGGTTCAACACTAATCCCGAAAGTATAGGGAATGTGCGATGATGATCATATCAATCTTGGAACCACTTCCAACACACATCGTCACTTCACCCTTAACTAGTCTCTGTTTATTCTGCAACTCCTGTTTCGAGTTACTAATCTTAGCAACTGAACTAGTATCAAATACTGAGGGGTTGCTATAAACACTAGTAAAGTACACATCAATAACATGTATATAAAATATACTTATGTTCACTTTGCCATCCTTCTTTTCTGCCAATCACTTGGGGTAGTTCCGCTTCCAGTGACCAGTCCCTTTGCAGTAGAAACACTTAGTCTCAGGCTTAGGACCAGACTTGGGCTTCTTCACTTGAGCAGCAACTTGCTTGCTATTCTTCTTGAAGTTCCCCTTCTTCCCTCTGCCCTTTTCTTGAAACTAGTGGTCTTGTCTACCATCAACACTTGATGTTTTTCTCGATTTCTACCTTCGTCAATTTCCGCATTACGAAGAGCTTGGGAATCGGTTCCGTCATCCCTTGCATATCATAGTTCATCATGAAGTTCTACTAACTTGGTGATGGTGACTAGAGAATTCTGTCAATCACTATCTTATCTGGAAGATTAACTCCCACTTGATTCAAGCGATTGTAGTACTCAGACAATCTGGGCATATGCTCACTAGTTGAGCGATTCTCCTCCATCTTTTAGCTATAGAACTTGTTGGAGACTTCATATCTCTCAACTCGGGTATTTGCTTGAAATATTAACTTCAACTCCTGGAACATCTCATATGCTCCATGATGTTCAAAACGTCTTTGAAGTCTCGATTCTAAGCCATTAAGCATGGTGCACTAAACTATCAAGTAGTCATCATATTGAGCTAGCCAAACGTTCATAACGTCTGCATCTGCTCCTGCAATAGGTCCGTCACCTAGCGGTGCATCAAGGACATAATTCTTCTGTGCAGCAATGAGGATAAACCTCAGATCACGGATCCAATCCGCATCATTGCTACTAACATCTTTCAACACAATTTTCTCTAGGAACATATCAAAATAAACACAGGGAAGCAACAACGCGAGCTATTGATCTACATCATAATTTGCAAAATACTACCAGGACTAAGTTCATGATAAATTTAAGTTCAATTAATCATATTACTTAAGAACTCCCACTTAGATAGACATCCCTCTAATTCTCTAAGTGATTACGTGATCCAAATCAACTAAACCATGTCCGATCATCACGTGAGATGGAGTAGTTTCATTGGTGAACATCACTATGTTGATCATATCTACTATATGATTCACGCTCGACCTTTCGGTCTCCGTGTTCCGAGGCCATATCCGTATATGCTTGGCTCATCAAGTATAACCTGAGTATTCCGCGTGTGCAACTGTTTTGCACCCGTTGTATTTGAACGTAGAGCCTATCACACCCGATCATCACGTGGTGTCTCAGCACGAAGAACTTTCGCAACGGTGCATACTCAGGGAGAACACTTCTTGATAATTAGTGAGAGATCATCTTATAATGCTACCGTCAATCAAAGCAAGATAAGATGCATAATAGATAAACATCACATGCAATCAATATAAGTGATATGATATGGCCATCATCATCTTGTGCTTGTGATCTCCATCTCCGAAGCACCGTCGTGATCACCATCGTCACCGGCACGACACCTTGATCTCCATCATAGCATCATTGTCGTCTCGCCAATCTCATGCTTCCACGACTATCGCTACCGCTTAGTGATAAAGTAAAGCATTACAGCATGATTGCATTGCATACAATAAAGCGACAACCATATGGCTCCTGCCAGTTGGCGATAACTCGGTTACAAAACATGATCATCTCATACAATAAAATTTAGCATCATGTCTTGACCATATCACATCACAACATGCCTTGCAAAAACAAGTTAGACGTCCTCTACTTTGTTGTTGCAAGTTTTACGTGGCTGCTACGGGCTTAAGCAAGAACCAATCTTACCTACGCATCAAAACCACAATGATAGTTTGTCAAGTTGGTGCTGTTTTAACCTTCGCAAGGACCGGGCGTAGTCACACTCGGTTCAACTAAAGTTGGAGAAACTGTCACCCGCTAGCCACCTTTGTGCAAAGCACGTCGGGAGAACTGGTCTCGCGTAAGCGTACGCGTAATGTCGGTCCGGGCCGCTTCGTCCAACAATACGGCCGAACCAAAGTATGACATGCTGGTAAGCAGTATGACTTATATCGCCCACAACTCACTTGTGTTCTACTCATGCATATAACATCAACACATAAAACCTAGGCTCGGATGCCACTGTTGGGGAACGTAGTAATTTCAAAAAAATTCCTACGCACACGCAAGATCATGGTGATGCATAGCAACGAGAGGGGGAGAGTGTGATCTACGTACCCTTGTAGATCGACAGCGGAAGCGTTGTGACAACGCGGTTGATGTAGTCGTACGTCTTCATGATCTGACCGATCCAAGCACCGTTACTCCGGCACCTCTGAGTTCTTGGCACACGTTCAGCTCAATGACGATCACCGGGCTCCGATCCAGCAAAGCGTCGGGGAGGAGTTCCGTCAGCACGACGGCGTGGTGACGATCTTGATGTTCTACCGTCGCAGGGCTTCGCCTAAGCACCGCTACAATATGACCGAGGTGGAATATGGTGGAGGGGGCACCGTACACGGCTAAGGAACGATCACCAAGATCAACTTGTGTTCATGGGGTGCCCCTTGCCTCAGTATATAAAGGATGGAGGAGGAGGAGGCCGGCCAAGGCAATTGGTGCGGCCAGGATGTGGAGTCCTACTAGGACTCCAAGTCCTAGTAGGAGTCCACCAAAAGGGGAGGAAGGGAGAAGGAAGTGGAGGAGAAGGAAAGGTGGCCGGCCCCCTTTTCCCTCATCCAATTCGGACCAGAGGGGAGGGGGGCGCAGCAGCCCCTTGGCCCTTTCTCCTCTTCCCACTAAAGCCCATCAAGGCCCATTGCTTCTCCCGTAACTACCCGGTACTCCGAAAAATACCCGAATCACTCGGAACCTTTCTGATGTCCGAATATAGTCATCCAATATATCGATTTTTACGTCTCGACCATTTCGAGACTCCTCGTCATGTCCCCGATCTCATCCGGGACTCCGAACTCCTTCGGTACATCAAAACTCATAAACTCATAATATAACTGTCATCGAAACCTTAAGCGTGCGGACCCTACGGTTCGAGAACAATATAGACATGACCGAGACATGTCTCCGGTCAATAACCAATAGCGGGACCTGGATGCCCATATTGGCTCCTACATATTCTACGAAGATCTTTATCGGTCAGACCGCATAACAACATACGTTGTTCCCTTTGTCATCGGTATGTTACTTGCCCGAGATTCGATCGTCGGTATCCAATACCTAGTTCAATCTCGTTACCGGCAAGTCTCTTTACTTGTTGTGTAATACATCATCCCGCAACTAACTCATTAGTTGCAATGCTTGCAAGGCTTAAGTGATGTGCATTACCGAGAGGGCCCAGAGATACCTCTCCGACAATCGGAGTGACAAATCCTAATCTCGAAATACGCCAACCCAACATGTACCTTTGGAGACACCTGTAGAGCTCCTTTATAATCACCCAGTTACGTTGTGATGTTTGGTAGCACACAAAGTGTTCCTCCGGCAAACGGGAGTTGCATAATCTCATAGTCATAGGAACATGTATAAGTCATGAAGAAAGCAATAACAACATACTAAACAATCGGGTGCTAAGCTAATGGAATGGGTCATGTCAATCAGATCATTCAACTAATGATGTGATCCCGTTAATCAAATGACAACTCTTTGTCCATGGTTAGGAAACATAACCATCTTTGATTAACGAGCTAGTCAAGTAGAGGTATACTAGTGACACTCTGTTTGTCTATGTATTCACACATGTATTATGAATAATAAACTTTTATCATGATATAAGGAAATAAATAATAACTTTATTATTGCCTCTAGGGCATATTTCCTTCAACCCTATGTTGAATCATGTACGTGTGTATGTTTGTCTATGGAGCTGAATCATGTGGTGGAGCAGGAAGGGAATATTATTAGTGTCATGACATAATAGTGCTATTGTTTTGCATGTCAATTTATTGCCATTGGTTCAATGAGGCAATGTTTGCGTATTGTCCATCATGAATTTGATGCTACTAGTTGAGTAATATGCTAATGTCTTCCTATCCTTTCTCACTAAGCTAATGAAGGTTTAACCTTGTTCCTACTGTTGCAAACAGGGATCATGTTGTGCCAATCATACATTAAATGGAACTACACAAGACAATACAATGAACTGTATCCCAGCCAGTGCTTTAACTCTGCTGGAAGTTCTTGATAATCTTTCGATATAATCTCAGCACTGGTAAACAAGAGTGATTTCAACCATACATTTGAAGTGCACAAAAATATATGCTATTGTGTGATTCTAGTGAGTGCTTTATCATCTCTTATGGGACTACATGAATAAGCTTTTTTCTCAGGTTGGTATGGGCCTAAGGCCTTCATCCATATTAATTTGCTGTCATCTCTATTTGTATCGTGCTACTGTCATGAGAAACTCCTTTATCTTTGCACGTTAAAGTTTTGCAACCTATGATAAATGGCAATGCTTTGAGTGTTGAGTTGAGCTAATTGGCACTAATTAAATAAACTAGTATCTCTGTTTAAGCAATACTACTATGTTGCTAACTTTACCCATTAAGATAATGAGGGTGATTTTATTTGTTAGTGTATGTTTCATAAACTAGTCCCACTATTACAGTAATCTCACTCTCTCAATATATGTGCCAATAGGGATGCTCGATTTTGGTGGAACTGCACAAAAACTTTGGGTGCTTCATTGCCTCGACAGCTTCCGTCCTTTCCTGTCAGTCGCTAAACTCCGCATGATTTCTTCCTTTGCTGTCAGTCGCTTGGCTTATCTCGGCTTCCAGTCAAAGGAAATAGTAATTGATATGCTACCTCACACAGGTTGGTACTGGTCTTTATCCTGATTATTGTGCCTGTCATATGTATTGGTAATTTGGTATTGTGCTACTGTTTGCCGATTTCATAAAGGAGTAATTTGGAGCCTGAACTCGCAGGCAAATCATTACATTGGGTGATTTCAGTAGAATTGCACAAAATGATCAGATGGACAGGTACTTATGCTGCTGCTATGTACTCCAAAGTTCACTCAGACAAGCATCGATGTTGACAAGAAGTGCCTATATTCATTCAAGTATCAACCAGCGTCAACCAATTGTCAAACTCCAAGTGTTAGGAGAGCGAACGCCAAAAATATTGCTTGGTGCATAGCCCAGAAAAACGCAGTCCAGTCTTTGGTCCCAACTTGTGCATTTTGGTTATCGGCACATATGGTAGCGAACTATATGGCATGGAGTCTAAAGATTCCAGACAAGTTAGTTGACGCGTATATTCATCTGGCACTTAATCAGTCTGCACGCCAAGGATGCTCCATTTCAATTGAACTACACAAAAAATTTGGGTGGTTCATTTTCTCAACCGCCTCCTTTCTCGTCTTCAATGTAGAATTTTGGCGAGATACAGGACCAAGATGACCCAGTAAACTGGTTGGATGAAAGTAGTGGCCAAGTTGCTCAAACCTCCCTGGGCACGAGGCCACTATTCGAGGATAAACCTACAAGCAAAGTTCAGATTGTCTGTGTTGCCTCTTATGTACTCAAAAGTTTACTCGTACAAGAACTAATTTTAGCAAGAAGTACCTCCGATTGAACACCATTTACCAGTCTGTACCCTAGGTAATTAAAGTTCGTCCATGGATCATATTGGCTGTGATCTCAATCATTTGGATGCATAAACATACTGAACATGTGTATATCTGAATCTTTTTGTAAATTATGTATGAATATTGTCGTGTGATCTATCAATCATTTGGATGCATAGATATCCTGAGTTTGTGTATATATGAATCTTTTGAGTTGTTGATTGTGAATGTTGGCTATGGATATGAACGTGTCCTGTGAACCTGAGTTTGATATGAATGTTTACCTTTTCTGTTGTATTTGAGTGTGAACTTGTTAGTATGCCTACTGCGGTGTATAAAACGCAGGTCTCTTATAAAAGTAATGCTGCGTCCAATTTATGTTTTCCCTTCTAACCACATTATATATATTTATATTATTACTATTATCGTATATTTTATAGAGACTTATATATACATTATAAAAACATCCCAACTTATAAAAGTAAATGTTTAACGGAAGTTGGCAAGGAAAATCCTTGTTGTTTTTGACTCAAAGGCAAGGAAAATCCTGGTGATTGCGTACAAAAGCTTCCGAAGATTTTAAGGACCAATTTAATAATAACGCGCTCATTTTTATTTTGAGTAATAACTCGCTAATTTCTTAATTATATATATATAATGTGCCTCTCCGGTTTATTCTTTGATATTAATTGCTCCTTCTAACATAACATTATACTCCCTCCGTCCGAAAATACTTGTCATCAAAATGGACAAAAAGGGATGTATCTAAAACTAAAATACATCTAGATACATCCCTTTTATCCATTTTGATGACAAGTATTTCCGGACGGAGGGAGTATATATAACGAGCCCACCTAATACGTGTATTTCAAGGAAGTGCAAATGGGCTGGGATTTCTTAGAAAATATAAATGGGCCTAATTGACACGAAATTATTTGTTCACCCAACCCAGCAAATGGACTGTACATTCTAGAAAATATGGGTTAAATATATGCCACATTTTTGCAGGCTGACATGTGGGCCAATAGGTCGAAGCCTACGCAGGGCGTTGTCAACTTGGTCAACAAATGATTGTGTCATCCACGGCCATTGGATTTATATCCAACGGCCTCCATGCACCTTCAATCTCTCGTCTTCTTCCTCCAGCGTCGCCGGGACCGCCTGGTCCGGCCTCCGGCGGCTAGCGGCTCTGCTTAGCATGCATCGCTGCGAAGCGCTAACCCACCGCCGGCCAGGCTATCCCTCCACCCCTCGACACCTCCTTTTATTCTCCACAGACTACAGTCCCACGCCGCAACAGTACCAGTTATAACCCTTCTCCTCCTCTCAATCTGCGACTTCACTGCCGCATTTTCCCATCTCTGAGTTGTTCCTGTCCGAGGCCTCGCCGTCGTCCACCGCCTCGCTGCGTTCGGTGCAGTGTGGTCAACAAACGAGAGTCATCGGAAGAGGACTTTACGTGGAGAGCCTGACAGCTGGGACCCACGAGGTCCATGGTCGCACCCAAGGAAAGTTCCTCCTTATTAAGCTGAAAAAAATGTTTCCTCCATCGGACAGCTGGGACCCACCGGCTGTATCTTCGGACGGAAGGAAGTGCCTCCTTGTTTTGCGAAAAAATTATTCATCCTGTTGACAGCTGGGACCCGTCAGATTTGGTGACTGACTTGTGGGCCTACTAAGCGGACGTGTACGCACGGCTTTGTCAACTTAATCAACAAATGATTCTAGTAGCTGGACCATTGGATGTTAATCCAACAGCCGTGCTCCTTCTTCAACCTCTGTTCTTTCTCCTGTCTCCCGTGGGCAGCACCGCGGCTGTGCTGCCGCGCACCCGAACCAGTGAAGTTTCCCACTCCTCTCCATCTGCGACTCCACTGCAGCTTAATAAATAGTACGGAACACATTTTATTTTTTGAAACTCGGAACACATTTTCCACTTGTTGATAACATGTAGCCCACTGATGAAGGCCCAATAGAGAAGCCCATAATTAACTGGAAGGGAGGCTCTCACATGAATCCGGCCCAGGTACATGCTCATGGTCCCCTAAACATAAATAAGTAAATAAATAAAGCTAAATGCTCATGCACCAGTTCTTTGGGAAAATAGGTAGCCCAGTATTTCTTTTTGAAGAATACCCAAGCTAGGCCTATTTGTTTTCTTCGAATTACTGGGCTGCTAATCTTTCAAGACGAGGAGGGATGCATTCCGGCCTGGCTTAAGAGTATGGTCAATGTCTGTTAAAAGTAATATCAAAAGGGGTTGAAAATTCCAAAAAATTTATAGCAAATGGGATATAAGTAGCAGTAATGGTTAATCAACAAACGATTCTAGCAGCAGTAACCGTTGGATTTGAATCGAACGGTCCTGCTGCTTCTTCAATCGCTGCTCTTCTTGCACCAACCGCCCAAACCAGCGTCGGGGAGACTGCCTACTCCTGCCTCCAGTGGCCGGCTGTGCTGCCGATGAGGCCTCATCGCCCCCTACTACTCCCACCGCTAGTCAGGCCCTGCGGCGACGGCAGCATCACACCGCAGTCGAACCACTGAACCCTCGTACTCCTCTCTGCGTGGGCATCCACTGCCGCGTCTTCCCCGGCTTCATGTCGTCCCCTTCCTAGGCCTCGCCGTCGTCCTCCGCCATGGTGCTCTTGGCGCGGCGTGGTCAACGACATTCCATCGGAAGAGTACTATACATGGAGAGGCTGGCAGCTGGGTCCACGGCCACAGCCCAATTTTTTGTGATTTGCCAAGTAAGTCGCTTTGTCAGGCCTGTTGGGCTGCAAATCTTTCAAGATGAGGAGAGCTTTCATTTGGCTGGCCGAGAAAATGACCCATCAGTAATGAGAAATGGGTTGTACATTTTTAAAACACATCAAACCGGCAATTAGTTTCAAATATCTTTTTTCATTTCGAGATTTGAAATTACATTAATTTTTATGCATGGAGAATTTGTTGGATTTTATATTGATATACATTTATTTTTAAAATCAGTTTGAATGTGAGTCGAAATTTCGGGATTAAAAACAGTTCGGACCGCACCGAAATATGCAAAATTTCGTATAATTTTTTAACCGTGGCCACAATATGGGCTGTAATGCTAACAAAGAGAATATGGGCTCCAAAAAAACCTTAATAATTAGCAAATGGACTGTAAATTATGAGAAATAATGGCAGATGGGCTGTATGCTGTTTTCCACAGATTTGACGCTTTCCAAAAAAAAGGTTGACACACAAGCAGTGACTGCTGGATGGCCATCCAACGGCCGTTGTGCTTCTTCAATCTCTGCTCTTCCTGCTCCAGCCGCTCAAATAGGCGCCGGCGGGACTGCCTGCTCCTTCCTCCCCACGGCCGGCTCTGCTGCCACGCAGGCCTCACCGCCCCACCGTACTCCCATCGCTGGCCTAGCCATCCCTCTACTCACCCACACCTGCTGTTATTCTCCGGCGACGGCAGACGAACCAGTAAACCATCGTACAGTCATACTCCCCTTCGCGTGGGAAACAACTACCGAGTCTTCCCTGCCTCCGTGTCGTTCCCTTCCTAGGCCTCGCCGCCGTCCACCGTCCTGGTGCTCGGTGTGGCCTGGTCAACATGGTCAACGACCGACATGCATCTGAAGTGGACTTTACGTGGAGAGGCCGACAGCTGGGTCCACGGCCGCATGCAAGGAAATGCCTCCTTATTACGCGCAAATAATGATTCCTCCACCTGACATCAGGGACCCACCGAAAGGCCTCTGTATTTCGCGAAAAAAAACTATACCGCCGCTGACAGCTCGGACCCACCAGCTATATCTTCGCATGCAAGGAAGTGCCTTCTTATTACCCACAAAAAATCGAATACTCCCCCTGTTAGCTGGGACCCAGTATAGTGGCAGGCTGACTTGTGGGCCTACTAAGTTGACAGGGACGGAGGGCTTTGTCAACTTAGTCAATATGCACGATTCTAGCTCCAGTGACTGTACGATGTCCATCCAACGGCCGTAGTGCTTCTTCAACCTCTGGTCTTCTTGCTCCAGCGGCCCAAACCAGCGCCGGTCGTGCCTCGTGCTCCTGCCTCCCGTGGCCGGTTGCGATGTGGCGGAGGCCTCACCGCCCCTACTACTCCCAGCGCTGGCCAGGCCATCCCTCTACTCACCCACACCCCCTGTTATTCTGCGGCGATGGCAGCCTCACACCGCAGCGAACCAGTGAACCCTCGTACTCCTCTACGTGTGGGCATCCACTGCCGCGTCTTCCCCGGCTCCACGTCGTCCCCTTCCTAGGCCTCGCCGTCGTCCACCGCCTTGGTGCTCTCGGCGCGGCATGGTCAACGTGGTCAAGGAATGGCTTCCATCGAACATGGACTATACGTGGAGAGGCTGACAGCTGGGTCCACGGCCGCAGCAAGGAAGTGCCTCCTTATTACATGCAAAATAATTATTCCTCCACCTGACAATGGGGACCCACCGGACGGGCCACCGTATTTCGCCCCCCTGACTGCTGGGACCCACCGGCTACATCTTCGCACGCAAGGAAGTGCCTGATAGTCGGGACCCACCTGGTCGAAGCGTATGTAGCGTTGTCATTCTGGTCGTGAACGTGTACGTACATATATACTGGTGGATATAGAGGCGCGCACGTGTTGTAGTAGAGGCGCGCACGTAGCATGTACACGTACGTACAGCGGCCAGGGTGCAAGAAAGAAAATACGGCCACGTATGTGTACATACGGGCGGGGTCTCGAACGCCTACTCACACATACGTACGGCCAGGGCTTGTGTACATGGCTGGGTCAGAACGGAGAAACAGTGTCGTCGTCGTGTTCATGGGGAGGCATCGGAATGCGTTGTGTTCATGGGGAGGCAACGGAATGCGTCGTGTTCATTGGGAGGGCTTGGATGGAACATGCGATGGAAACGAGGCCTGGCGTACCGTAGAACGGAGGAAACAGCCTTGTGTTCGACCGGCCACGTTCGAAACGGGATCCTGTTGATCGGGAGGGGTCTGGTGTACCGCAAAATAGAGGAAACGGACCTCCTACGGTCAAAACGGGGGTCCTGTTGATCGGGAGGGGTGTGGCGTACCGCAAAACGTATGAAACGGACCTCCTACGGTCGAAATGGGGGTCTTGTTAATCGGGAGGGGTGTGGCATACCGCAAAACGGGACTCCACGGGATACTGTTCATATCCACCGTCGACCCCCTCCAGCCTCCACGAGCTACTGTTCATCCACCGTCGACCTCCTCCAGCCTCCACCTACGACTGTTCATCCACGGGCTCTTGTTCATCCAGCCTCCACCGCGCGCTACTCCACCGGCTACTGTTCAACCAGCCCTCTCCACGGGCTCCTGTTCAACCACCCCTCCACGGGCTACTGTTCATCCTACCCTCCACCGTCTACTATTCATCCAGCCCTCCACGGGGTGGTCCTGTTCATCCAGCCCTCCACGGGGTCCTGTTCATCCAGCCCCAACCGGCTCGATCGATCGGGGTCCTGTTCATCCAGAGGCAACACCACGGGGTCCTGTTCATCCATCCGCACCGGGAACTGTTCATCCAAACCCCCCGCAACACTCACTCTTCATCCAGAGGCAGCATCGATCGACTTCAGTTAGCAGCAGTAGTGAAGGAATCGCTCGATCGGGTTCAGTTAACAGCCATCGATCGATCGCTCGGGTTCAGTAACGCGTAGCCTGCAGTGCAATTGCTCGGGTTCAGTTAGAGCCCAACGCCTCGCTCGGGTTCAGTTAGAGCCAACGCCTCGCACACACACGCGTACGTGTACGAGAGAAGCGCCCATCGCTCGGCCCCCGAGCTCCCACCGTAACCGGGAACTCCCCGAAATTTTCCTCCCCCTCGCTTCTACCACGGTTTTTTCCGTCATGGACGGCCCAAAGAATGTCATGCAGCTGCGTCTCCGGCCCGCCCAGGACGAAAAGCCCATTTTCTATCATGATTTTTTGTCATAGAAGTAGGAGCCCACCACATCTATGATGATACCGGGTTTTGTCACAATTATCGTCATATAAGTGTCATATGTATGACAGAAAAAAATTTCGTTCGGCCCAAAATGTCACGGATGTGTCTTTTTTTGTAGTGATGTGGGTTGCTAGTAGTGTTGATTACTCCTTGTAGTTGATGCCAGTTGGTTTATTTGGTGGAATATCTTATGTTCAGATCCTTTATGCATATTAATACCTCTCTGATTATGAACGTGAATATGATTTGTGAGTAGTTACGTTTGTTCCTGAGGACATGGGAGAAGTCTTGCTATAAGTAGTCATGTGAATTTGGTATTTGTTCGATATTTTGATGAGATGTATGTTGTATTTCCTCTAGTGGTGTTATGTGAAACGTCGACTACATGACACTTCACCATTGTTTGGTCCTAGAGGAAGGCATTGGGAAGTAATAAGTAGATGATGGGTTGCTAGAGTGATAGAAGCTTAAACCCTAGTTTATGCATTGCTTCGTAAGGGGTTGATTTGGATCCATATGTTTCATGCTATGGTTAGGTTTACCATAATACTTCTTTTGTAGTTGCGGATGCTTGCAATAGGGGTTAATCATAAGTGTGATGCTTCTACAAGGAAGGGCAGTACCCAAGCACCGGTCCACCCACATATCAAATTATCAAAGTACCGAACGCGAAGCATATGAGCGTGATGAAAACTAGCTTGACGATAGTTCCCATGTGTCCTCGGGAGCGTTTTCCTTCATATACGAGTTTGTCCAGGCTTGTCCTTTGCTACAAAAAGGATTGGGCCATCTTGCTGCACCTTATTTACTTTCATTACTTGTTACTCGTTACAAATTACCTTATCACAAAACTATTTGTTACCGATAAATTCAGTGCTTGCAGAGAATACCTTACTGTCATTTCCTTCTGCTCCTCGTTGGGTTCGACACTCTTACTTATCGAAAGGACTATGATAGATCCCCTATACTTGTGGGTCATCAAGACTCTTTTCTGGCACCGTTTCCGGGGAGTGAAGCGCCTTTGGTAAGTGGAATTTGATAAGGAAAAATTTATATAGTGTGCTGAAATTCACTGTCACTTGTTACTATGGAAAGTAATCCTTTGAGGGGCTTGTTTGGGGTATCTTCACCCCAACCAGTACAGCAAAGAGTTGCTCCTCAACCTACTGAACCTACCAAAAATGTTTACTTTGAAATTCCTTTGGGTATGATAGAGAAACTGCTAGCTAATCCTTTCACAGGTGATGGAACATTACATCCTTTTTGCACCTAATCTATGTGGATGAAGTTTGTGGATTATTTAAGCTTGCAAGTATGCCCGAGGATGTTATCAAGAAGAAGGTATTCCCCTTATATTTGAAGGGAAAGGCATTGACATGGTTTAGGCTACGTGATGATATGGGATCATGGAACTACAACCGATTGAAATTGGAATTTCATCAGAAGTTTTATCCTATGCATCTTGTTCATCGTGATCGTAACTATATATATAATTTTTGGCCTCGTGAAGGAGATAGAATCGCTCAAGCTTGGGGGAGGCTTAAGTCAATGTTATATTCATGCCCCAATCATGAGCTCTCAAGAGAAATTATTATTCAAAAAATTTATGCTCGGCTTTCTCTCAATAATCGCTCCATGCTCGATACTTCTTGTACTGGTTCTTTTATGGTGAAGACTATTGAATTCAAATGGGATTTATTGGAAAGAACTAAATGCAACTCTGAAGATTGGGATCTCGATGAAGGTAAGGAGTCAGGTATAACACCTAAGTTTGATTGTGTGAAATCTTTTATGGATACCGATGTTTTCCGTGAATTTAGCACTAAATATGGACTTGACTCTGAGATAGTAGCTTCTTTCTGTGAATCATTTGCTACTCATGTTGATCTCCCTAATGAGAAATGGTTTAAATATAATCCTCCCATTGAAGTAAAAGTGGTTGCACCTATTAAAGTTGAAGAAAATACTATCACTTATAATGTTGATCATGTTGTTCCTACTGCTTATATTGAGAAACCACCTTTCCCTGTTAGAATAAAGGATCATGCTAAAGCTTCAACTGTGGTTCGTAAGAGTAACACTAGAACACCTACACCCCCTGAGCAAATTAAAGTTGAACCTAGTATTACTATGGTTAAAGATCTCTTGGCTGATAATATTGATGGGCATGTTATTTACTTCTATGATGAAGCTGCTAGAATTGCAAGACCGGATACTAAAAATAAACATAGACTTGTTGTAGGCATGCCTGTTATTTCTGTTAAAATAGGAGATCGTTGCTATCATGGCTTATGTGATATGGGTGCTAGTGTAAGTGTAATACCTCATTCCTTATACAAAGAAATTATGTATGATATTGCACTTGTTGAGATAGAGGAAATCGATGTTATAATTAAGCTTGCCAATAGAGACACTATTTCACCAGTTCGGATTGTTAGAGATGTTGAAGTGTTGTGTGGGAAAGTTAAATATCCTGCTGATTTTCTTGTTCTTGGTTCCCCACAATATAACTTTTGTCTCATTATATTTGGTAGACCCTTCTTGAATACTGTTAATGCTATGATAGATTGCAAAAAGGATGTTGTCACTATTGGTTTGGGGGATATGTCTCATGAGTTTAATTTTGCTAAATTTCGTAGACAACCCCATGATAAATAATTTCCTAGTAAAGATGAAATTATTGGTCTTGCTTCTATTGCCGTGCCTCCTAATGATCCTTTAGAACAATATTTGCTCGACCATGAAAATGATATGTTTATGAATGAAAGAAGGGAAATAGATGAAGTATTCTTTAAACAAGGACCTATTTTGAAACACAACTTGCCTGTTGAAATCCTAGAGGATCCTCCTCCACCCAAGGGTGATCCCTTGTTTGAGCTTAAACCATTACTTGATACTCTTAAATATGCTTATCTTGATGAGAAAAAGATATATCCTATTATTATTAGTGATAACCTTTCAGAGCATGAAGAAAATATATTATTGAAAACTCTGAAGAAGCACCGAGCTGCTATTGGATATACTCTTGATGATCTTAAGGCCATTGGTCCCACTCTATGTCTGCACAAAATAAAATTGGATAAACACGCTAAACCGGTTGTCGATCACCAACGATGGTTAAATCCTAAGATGAAAGAAGTGGTAAGAAAAGAAATACTAAAGCTTCTGGAGGCATGTATAATTTATCCCGTTGCTGATAGTTAGTGGGTAAGTCCTATCCTTTGTGTCCCTAAGAAGGGAGACATTACTATTGTCCCTAATGATAAAGATGAATTGATCCCACAAAGAATTGTTACATGTTATAGAATGGTAATTGATTTCCGCAAACTAAATAAAGCTACTAAAAAGGATCATTACCCTTTACCTTTTATTGATCAAATGCTGGAAAGATTGTCTGAACATACACACTTTTGCTTTCTAGATAGTTATTCTGGTTTCTCTCAAATACCTGTGTCAAAAGATGGTCAAGAAAAGATCACTTTTACTTGCCCTTTCGGTACCTTTGCTTATAGACGTATGCCTTTTGGTTTATGCAATGCATGTGCTACCTTTCAAAGATGTATGACTGCTATATTCTCTGACTTCTATGAAAAGATTGTTGAGGTTTTCATGGATGATTTCTCCACTTATGGAACTTCTTTTGATGATTGCTTAAGCAATCTTGATCGAGTTTTGCAGAGATGTGAAGAAACTAATCTTGTCTTGAATTGGGAGAAGTGCCACTTTATGGTTAATGAAGGTATTGTCTTGGGGCACAAAATTTCGGAAAGAGGTATTGAAGTTGATAAAGCTAAAGTTGATGCTATTGAAAATATGCCGTGTCCTAAGGACATCAAAGGTATAAGAAGTTTCCTTGGTCATGCCGGTTTTTATAGGAGGTTCATTAAAGACTTCTCAAAAATTTATGGGCCTCTGACAAGTCTCTTACAAAAAGATGGTCCTTTTGTCTTTGATGATGATTGTGTGGAAGCATTTGAAATACTTAAGAAAAAGCTTTGATTTCTGCACCTATTGTTTAGCCTCCTGATTGGAATTTACCCTTTGAAATTATGTGTGATGCTAGTGATTATGCTGTAGGTGCTGTTTTAGGACAAAGAGTTGATAAGAAATTAAATGTTATCCAATATGCTAGTAAAACTCTAGAGAGTGCCAAAGAAATCATGCTACAACTGAAAAAGAATTCTTAGCAGTTGTATTTGCTTGTGATAAGTTTCGACCTTATATTGTTGATTCTAAAGTAACTGTTCACACTGATCATCCTGCTATTAAATATCTTATGGAAAAGAAAGATGCTAAACCTAGACTTATTGGATGGGTTCTCTTGATGTAAGAATTTGATTTGCATATTATTGATAGAAAGGGAGCTGAGAACCCCGTTGCAAACAACTTATCTAGGTTAGAGAATGTTCTTGATGACCCACTACCTATTGATGATAGCTTCCCTGATGAACAATTAGCTGTCATAAATACTTCTCGTACTGCTCCATGGTATGCTGATTATGCTAATTACATTGTTGCTAAATTTATACCACCTAGTTTCACATAGCAGCAAAAGAAAAAGTTCTTCTATGATTTAAGACATTACTTCTAGGATGACCCACACCTTTATAAAG